>NC_065508.1:36679359-36722124 GCF_006386435.1 Epinephelus moara | reverse complement strand
ATGTTCTCTGACATTTATCCTAACGATATGAGGCGGTCTTTGTGGAAAAAAAGCTTGTTTAGTGGACTAACTTTGCACTTGAAGTATGCCCGTTCACTTACGTTTTAACAGGTCTGACGCTACTATGCGCCCCGGCTGTATCTAAGCTAACGGCTAACATGCTAACCATTATTTTTATGTCACTAGTCACTTGAAACAAATTTAGGACGATAGGAGACAGGTTGAAATAAACCGAAATTTCCCTTTAAAGTCTCTTCCTGATATTGGTTCTGTTATGTGGCCAATGTTTGTAAAAGAGATTCATTACTGTAATGACCTGTTGAAAGTGTTTGGCCATTGGCTAGTTTCAATAGTTTGGCCGAAGGAGAACTTGTGTTCACTGATCCAGTGTATTGGGCAGCAGTGTAAAGATAGCCACAGGGACATCAGTGAGTCAGTGTATTAAAGCAGAGTTACAGCTGATGAACTCTCTGTAGCTGCACTTGTCAATATTTTCATATGAAGAATGAGTCAGATGATGGTGATTTATAGTGATGAATCCCCAAAGAATTATAAGCATCTTTGCAGTTCTCTCAGCCCTACAGTGCTCATTAGCCTCTTTCAGCTCATTGTTGTTCATTTTACAGCCAACAACACTTGGAAAGCTCTGAAAATCCACTTTACACCACCTGTCCAGCACCAGACTGCAGACACAGTTAGCAACTAGCTGCAGAATATAGTGCAACTTAGAGAGGCAGATATGTTTCTCAGGAGTTTATGGAGAACTTCTGAGCCCCCTAAAATCCTAAATGGTTACATATAAACATATACAGATATACATATGTATATATATATATACACATATATCTATATATGTATATATATATGCAGTCTTGTTGGAACAAGTTATCTCCTGGGAATTAGATACTGTATTGGGACTTCTGGTTTACCATGTGAGGGAACACAAGCTCAAGAGGTGGCTCCCGTGCTTTTTCAATACTTATCATCAGTTATTCACACAAGAGCCGTGTTTCATCTAATACCTGGTGTTGTTTAACATCCAGAGACTGTTTAACTTTAACTTTTTGAAAGAAATGGCTTACGAACTATGGAAGAAACTGACAACTACTACTGCCGACCATGCCACTGCGGAAAAGGGCACCACCATGTCAGAGGGATGCACCAAACCCCAGCTCTAAACTGGCCGCAGATCTGGAGGGACTTCGCTCGTTAATGTGACGCTTCTTAAAATTCAACGGCAGCTCACTGATTCATCTACAGGCACTGGCATGTGTATGAAGTACAGGAGAGGAGGAGAGAAGGTACCCATGCTTATATGACTGTGGGAATTACCTGTAGTGTAAAATTAATATTGAATAACTTTCTGTACTATTCTAGTCAGCCTTATTTGTTGTGCCTGGACTCCGAAATAAGTTGTTGTTGTTGTCACTGTTTTCAGACAGTTTAACCATCAAGACAACTGTTTCTCAAACTACACATTACTCTCATTTTAGGCTTTGTTTTGTTTTCTTTTTAAAGTTGGTCTATAGCCTGCTGTTACATATGTTTCTACCATTGCTATATTGCAAAGTTCTTTCCTCACGCTCAGTCACTCAGCGTTATTTACATTATCTGTTAAGCTTTATGTGTGGCCGCTATTTCTTTTTGTTTGCCCTGACTGGTGCAATGACAATGTTGCTGTGTTCAGCGAATATGTTTTTCACTGAATTCAAATAGATTTAAGCAATATACTGTGTAAGTGTGTAGGCCTAGGCCCTGACCTTTACTTTTTAATTTTATTTTAAATTATTCATTTCTTTGTCTACTTTACCAGTTAGATAACCACAGTGTATGGCATCATTTTTTCTTTCTTCTTTGTCTTTTTCCCTTCCTTGCCTCTATAATTAGGCTGATGATGCTAGGGAGCCACCCTAGAGAGAGAGAGAGAGAGAGAGAGATAAGTTAGTTAAGATAGTTAGATGCATTGGAAAAAATGTCTGTCTTCTTCGTTTGGGGAAGGAGACTTGGGGTCGGAGAGTTGGAGGGATGGGTTGGGTGGGGGAGATGGGGGACGGTTAACCTTGAAATCCAACTTTTCTTACTTTAAACACAATTCCGTGTTTTTAGATTGCAATATTTCCACTTCTACTTTATTGCTCTTACTGAGTAGGTCTGCTACACCAGTGCTTGATACCTTTGGGCTCCATTTATATATTTACCTTCTTCCTTTCCCTTTGATTCTCATAGTAGACAATGGCTAATTCTCCACATGTTGGGAGGGCTAATATAACTTCTCCAGTGAGATTTATAACCCGCAATGTCAAAGGTTTGAATAATCCCAATAAGTGATCAAGGGTTTTCTCTCGCCTGAGACATCTGAGGGCGGAGATCATTTTTTTGCAGGAAACACATTTGCGTAGAGCAGACCATGTCAGGCTCTGCAAGTCTTGGATTGGACAAGTGTTTCACTCCTTTAATTCTAAATCCAGAGGTGTTGCAATACTTCTAGATAAGAAAATACAATTTTCTTCTTCCAATATTATCCCAAATCCACAGGGTAGATATATTATAGTTGTAGGCACCCTCCTCCACACGCCCGTACTACTAATAAATTTCTATGCCCCACATTTTGATGATGTGGGGTTTGCCAACAGACTTCTGTCCTCTCTCCCTGGTGTAGATATACACCTTAACCTTTGGGGGAGATCTAAACACTATCATCAGTCCAACTTTGGATAGGTCGAGCTCTAGGACTAGAGCTTTTAACCTGTTTTTGGACCAGAATGGATATGTGGACCCCTGGAGATTTAATAACCCAAATGCTAAGTAGTTTTCTTTTTTCCCTGTCTATCACTCCTTCTCTTGCAGAGATTATTTTTTTATAGACAAAACACCTGTCCCGTCTGTAGTCTCCTCGGATTATCCAGAGATTGTTATTTCCACTCACGCTCCATGAAAACTTGATCCCTCCTTTGCTTTTCCCAAAGGAGACCCTCCTCAATGGAGACTTAACTCCCTCCTTTTCTCTGACCAAGTGTTTTGCAACCATATAACTGCCTCCATTGACACATTTATCGATCTCAACAAAAATGGCTCAGTCTCACACTCCATACTATGGGAAACATTAAAAGCATTTATCAGAGGAGAAGTCATCTCATTCTCCACACATAAAAACAAAACAGAGAAAACTGCAATAATTATTTCCAACAAATTCTATTCTCAATTTAGATCGTGTACACTCTACAAATCCCACTCCAGAACTATACAAAAAGCAACTAAATCTACAGTCTGAATTTAATTTGTTATCTACAAGAAAGGCTAAAAAATTGCTACTGCGCACACAGGGGTCATTTTACGAATATGGTGACAAAGCTAGTAGGTTGCTAGCCCATCAGTTGAAACAAAAAGCAAATTCAATTTTTAAGACATTTTGTGGAAAATTGGCACCATTATTTTTAAATGTTTTCAGTGACTCCATAGAGTGGGGTTCCTTGCCAACCACTCTACAACAGGCTTCAATCTCTTTATTACTTAAAAAAGATAAAGATCCCACTTACAGCAGCTCCTATCGCCCAATATCTGTGCTTAATGTCGATGTGAAAATTCTAGAACCGTTTGGAGACTGTTCTCCCCAATATTGCCTCAAAAGATCAGACAGGCTTCATTAAGGGGAGACACTCTTTCTCCAACATCCACTCACTTTTGAATATTATTCACTCTGAGCTGAATGGAGATTTTTATTCACAGTATTACAACAATTTGGTTTTGGTAATAGGTTCTGTGCATGGATCCATCTTCTATACTCTTCCCCAGAAGCATACATCTGCACCAATATTTGCATCTGCACATATTTTCCATTGTCATTTGGAACACGCCAGAGTTGTCCCCTGTCTCCTCTTCTTTTCGCTTTGGCTATTGAACCTTTGTCAGTTGCACGAAGGACCTCCCCCGTTCTTCAAGGCATTAAGTATGAAGGAACAGAATATAGGGTGTCCCTATACACGGATGACCTTTTGCTTTATGTAAGAAACCCAGTAGTAAGCATCCCAGAGATCCTCTTTATTCTGGAAAATGTTGGCTCAATTTCAGGTTACAAAGTTAACATTCAGAAAATTGAGTGCCTCCAGGTGAACACCTCTGCACTACAGATTCAACAATCTCATATACCCTTTACTCTGGCTAAATTGGAATTCAAGTACCTAGGAGTCAACGTAACCCACTCTCTAGACTCACTTTTTAAAGCAAATTTGACCCCCCCTAAGAAAAATGGGAGGAAAAATATTGTTTCACTTGTAACTTTGTATGATTATAGTATCTTATTTATGATGTTATGTAATTGAAGGATAATTGCAGTTGTGGGAACTAGTTAATATCTTGTGTGCACAAATTAATTATCTTATGGGAACAAGTTAATATCTTGTGAAAACAATTTTTTTTCTTGTGCATACAAAATAGCAAGTTGTGCACACAAAATAAAAACTATTACCTTTCAGGACTTTAGGGGTTGTGTTGAGAATGAGAGCTAGAAGGAGACTAAATGTTGGACTTTCATTTGCAGGTCAGGTGTGGATTTGTTGTGGATTTGCTGCTGGTTGTTGTCTTTTTTTTCTCTTGTAAAACTGAAAAAAGACCACCCACTATGAGGCATGGATCTCACCTCTGTGTTGCATGTCCATGTAAGTTTTGTAATGCACTGTCTTCTTGTCCTCAAACCTTTGAACACACTGTATATGTCTTTGAGACTAAGTGCAACAAGAGCAGCGACCATATGGGCAGGTTTATGCATTCAAGTGGGCTAGGGTGTAAGATGTGTTCAGCATACTGTACATGAAGGAGCAGTAATGAGGCTTAAACCTGTGAGCTACATACACAAATTACTTACTAGTTTCCATTGAGCGCTCTGGTAAAACTGACAAACTAGCTGCTAATTTCTGCTGCTTCTACAGCTGCTGCTGCTGCTGCCTATGCATGTCACGCCCCACCTCCACCTCAGAATCTACCTGTGAGCTCTGCTTCGTCCTGTTTCCCAATGGAGAAGATTCATTGATCTCTCCCTGCTCTGGTTTTAAAATATGCTTCACAGGGAGAGATACAAAACACAGCCTTGACACCAAATTTAAATATATTTACATTTATACTTATTAATGTATCTAGTTTTATACATAAATTAATAGACCAAAGGGTGGTTACACATAATTGGTAGAAAAGTATGCGCTGTGTTGGAGCCATAATATCCAAAAGCTTTTTCAATATCCAGGATAGATAAACTGCATCAATAGATAAAATGTAGAATTTGACACTGCGACATGAGGTTGATTATGAATTTGCAAATGTATATCTATATATATATATATATATATATATATATCAAGAATATATAATTTGAAAAATAAATATGATTAAGTGACTTTAGCACTTCTATTTTTCAGTATTTTCTGCATTTAATGTATTCTGACATTAGAATTAGCCATTTTACACTGGCTTTTCTTTCCCCTTAGCTCAATCTTGGTTGGATCCAATTACATTTTAGTGTGTTTTCCTGAATAGACAGCAAAATAAAAGATGCACTGTATGGATACCAGTGTCAGTATGTCCACCATTTTGGTTCAGACTGAAATATCTCACCAATTATTGGATGGACTACCACAAAGGTTTGTACAGACATTCCCCATAGGCTGAATTTTAGTGACTTTGGTGATCCCCTGTCTGTTCCTCTAATGTCACCATCAGGTTGGCATTTCCGGTTTAAAGTGAAATATCTCAATAACTACATTATGGATTACCATTACACAGTCCTGCATCAGGTTGGGTACCTGGCGGGTGTTCATAACAAAGGTGACTTGTGGGTGATATTTTGTCTTAATTTTTTTTTCACCCCAAACTGGCTCTGTTTGAAAAAAAGAAAGAAAAAAAAAGAAAATGCAGGTTTGATTGTGGGTGTTTGTGATAAAGATATTAAAATATAATGAGAAAAATAATAATTAAATGACATGTTTTGACATTCTCGGACTGCTGAATTTGTTTTTGGCTCGGTCTTCTGTGCCACCTGGAATATGAGATCCACTTCAATCTTGTCTGTCTCTAACAGTGTTAGGCAAGTTACTCTCAAAATGTCATATGTTACATGTTACTACTTACCTTCATTTGAAAGTAATTAGTTACTTTACAGTATTACTCTTTGTGAAGAGTAATAAGTTACTAATTAAACTACTTTTTCATTCCTTTGACCAAAATGAGCTCAGAAGAACTAATGTTCATTTTAAATGGATGAGGGTCATGTTGTTTCACAGCAGGTAATCAAAGCACAGAAGCTCCAGTTTATTACAGTTCATTTCAAATCCAGTGCTGCACAGGTCTGACCCATTCATGCACTCACATACAGTGGTTACCACTTTGTATTGAAATCCCCTGCTTATATTAATAATACCGTGATGATATAGAACCTTTTAAAATAAATGTATAGCCTTGGACACAGGGAGGCTCAGGCAGAGGATCAAGTTATTACAAGATATGAATAAATATTTGTCGGCCTATGATATGAAACACAATAAGCAAATATTGAGGTTAGCACAACAAACAGAATGGCTTGCCATTCAGTCACTATGATGAGCGCAAATTAATACACCAGAGCTGGAAGACCCCCCTGCCAGTTCCTGGTGTGCTGGTCAGCTACAACATGAACCGGAGAGATAGTTATGCATAAGAATGGGACTGTGTGTCAGTGTTGCTCTGCAGTTGTAGGAGATGTGAATGGAAACACATCCAACATATACTAACATCACCCAGATGTGCTGATCACCGGGACGAAGAAAAAAAACAAACCAGAGGCCAACTCCTTATTTCCGCTGCTTTATAGCAGCCTTACAAAGCAAAAGCAGAACGGGATACGTTGTAGACATAGGTATATTCATGGAAACACAGTGAACATAAAGCACAGTCCCAGATGTGCTGCTCACTTGTGCCCCTCTAGGCCTATAATGTAGTCTGTAATGACATGACAACACACAACAACTTTCAAGGGATATTTTTTCTTTTGGCATGCTGGCAGAAGCAGAGCGATATGGATCAGTGTGGATGAATGAAAAATTAAAACAATATATAATGTATTTCAGATGGTAACGCATTACGTTACGTTGTTAATGTAATAATATTACCCAAAATCCTGTTGGGAACATGTTACATTACTTACTTACTTACATTACTGTGAAACCTAATATGTTACTGTACCCCGTTACTTTTGTGACACGTTACCCCCAACACTGGTTATTTACACACGTTAACTGTGGAGATGTGCTGCTCAGTATTATGAGAATAAGGAAAAACTATTAATTCAATAGTATATTGAATTACCTTCATTTTAAAATATGTTACCATAGCTTCACATGTAAGAAATGTCCCAAAATGATAACTTTCAATGTGCTGCCTAACCAAATAATTTGAATTGCACATAGGATAGGATTTGCAGTTTGCAGATTTTGTCTACTTTGGTTTGATTACTAAACATGTCAGTATTGTCAGTAATTTTAACATCAGTATGATGCTGGTGCACTGATGCTAACATTTATCCCAAAGCACTGCTGTGCCTATGTACCACCTCAGAGGACTGTTAGCATGGCTTTGGTCTGAAGTTTTAGACCCTTGCTTTGGATAAGGGAAAAAAAACAACTTTAATGGGCAAGAAATCTAAGAAACTTATCTCATAATCATTATGGACAAACTTTCTACCAAAAAAAAAGAGTCTTTTAAGTTTGTCTGTGCAGCAAATCATAAATGTGTCAGTATACTCTATGGTTATACTTGCTTGTAAAGAGCTACATCTCTCAGTTGTAGAACAAAAAGTCAGCCTCCTGCCACATGCTCTGCCTCACACTAATCAGCCAGGTCCAACACTTAGTATTGTATCTAGGCCAGTGAGTGCTGGACATGCCTACCAACACAGTCCTCCACACTCATATGCTGCATTTTACAAAAGGAACTCTGTGCACCCTTCAAGAGGAACTCACATTTGTTAACTGCCATCAGTGCATTTCTCAATGGAGTCACAGTGAGGTCGTGGCACTGATTCACTGTTTACACAAAAACTGGAGGCTCGTCCCCCAAAACAAAAAGACTGTCACTACCAGGTTCCTGCATGGTGGTTTCAACCTATACCGATAAGAAAAGGCAATCATTATTTGTAATGAATAAGTTAATATTTTATAATCCTATTTCATTTGTTGCCTGCAATGATTGTATTCAGTCGTACACCCCAGCTCTGTACCAGTGCTGTCTGTGTTTGGAAATGGCAGTGACCTTTCTAAGTGCTTCCCTTGGGGTATATAACCCTATTTTGTGATGAGTGGTTTTGAGCATTAATGACTCAGGAGACATTAAATTTGAATCATGGATTTTTTCTAAATTTGATCTTAGCTTGTTTATAACACCAAATAATCAGACAACATAATCGCATTTTATCTAAAAATCCTGGATATCATCAGGGCTGCAGGTGGCCAGTGGGTTAGGTCCAGAGGGGGACTACAGGGATTTTTAATTTTATTTTCTATAGGGTCCGCTCTAGTCACACCATGACAACATGAGTTTCCACTACAGCCTTACAGCAGGAGATTAACGAGCTGAGGCAAGCTGCTTTGGCTCTGCTTGGTGACGACCTCCACTTAGCTGTGTCCTCAGCAGCTAAACCTCTGCATCTGTGCTGGAGACTAGACAGAAAGCTCTGTTTTTGAAAGTCTCTAATAGGGATGCACCGATTTAACGGTTGCATATTGGTATCAGCCGATATTTGCCTTGTTGACTGCCTTTGGCCTATTGGCAAAAAAGATGACATATACTAATAGCAGTGGCAGATGTTTACTTCATTGTGTCACAACAATTTTGTGCAAGCTAAAAAATGCAGGGCTTTAGACTAACACCATCATATTGTCCAGGAAAAATCGAAAACATGTTTGGGAGAGATCTTTCCTGGGAAGCCATCAGGACGAAAGGATTAGTAAACTTACTACTGATGCATCAGGGGACACACTCTATTGTTCCCTGATAGCAATACATTATGAACAACAAATCCATGTTGACATCTGAAGGAGGCGAGCTAGTTAACATTAGCTGTTAGCTGCTGAAATTTTGGAGTCCGTCACGTGATGCCAAAAAGACTTTTTCACATAGACTTACATTGGAAAAGAGATGCCTGTAAATCAGTGCATACATTTTTTGAGCATCAAAATACTGGCGAAATGACTTGTTCCACTACCAAGATTTAATCCATTTAGTCCGATAACACTTGGAAAGTCTAAAAGAGCCACAACATTACATTATTTTATCCCCATTCAAGTTAGCAGAACGCTAACCTGGAAGTCAACTGCTTGGCCAGCGGAAGTAAGCTGCTTGGCCACGCTCTGCTGCGCTTGGCAGCCATAAGGCTCTAGTGTGCCTGCTCTATGGGGCTAATAATGCGGAAGCTGTGCTGATCATCTGGATAATTTTATACAGTGGAAATAGCTGGATTTTGGCTTTGTGCGCCACTGAGCAACTTTAATAGGAATAAATAGGGCACTGCTGACAATGCTGTATCCTGGTCTCTTAATACATTCATGGTTGAGTTGCATTATGATGCGCTCAATCTCAATATAGTAATACATAATATTGGGCAAAGGTTAATCACAACATTCTCATGATGAGTTCAAATTTGAATTTGTAAAATCACATTATATTGAAAGCGATCAATATTGATCGCTTTCAATATGATGTGATGGTCACGTAGCCTGTCCATAATGATTAAATATCACGCTGCTAGTTTGCTAACGTCAGCACACGTAACGTATGCTAACGTTATATTACACAGTATTTAATGATACAGTCTATTATCTCCCTATTACTCTAATCTTTCCTGCTTATTAATGATACAGTCTATTATCTCCCTATTACTCTAATCTTTCCTGCTTATCGTTCAAACAAATGAATAATTTCTAAATTAATATCGGTACTCATTTAAGATACCTTCATCAGTTACCGGAGGCCACTGTCTAGCATCATAAATCCAGCTATTCATGATGCTGTCACTGTAGAGAGTCAGTTCACAATGACAGCATAATGAATTGATGACTGACACATGTCACCGCAGCAATGGCGGCGCCGCAAGATGGCGGCATACACAAGTCTATAGCTCGTCTATAGCTTATTTACAAGATAACATGTACAAAATACAATTATATATGAGCACATAACTTCTTTTAATAATGATGGGCTTAACGTCAAAATGAAAAAGAACAACAACAAAAAAATGAAGATCCAACCCACAGTCTTGCCTGTACATTTGCATTTTTTCCTGTAAAATGAGTAACAAAATTCGAAGCCGACATGCTGTGATGATACAGTGAAGCAACACAGCAGAAGCGATGCATGAATATTCTCCATGCACACAGCAGAGTGTGAGAATCCAAAAGGTCAAGAACATCAACCTTTTTCTGAGCTGAACAGAAATGTGAAAGAAAACATCATTGCTTCAGGATGTTACCACATGAAAGAGATATGAGAATAAAAAAAGAAGTTAAGTGCAGAGGAGCAGATGTCAGCTGGAATTTAGTTACACACTGTTTGTGTCACACAAACCTTTACAGTTGTAGATGAAAAACTGGGGGTAGTGCTTTGGCCTGATATCATTCAAATAATCTGAGCCTTATACAATGAGCTGTACTCATTACTGTATTTTCACAATCACTTTTGCAGGTATGAGCCTTGCAAAGATGGGGAGACTTTGCCTCCTCTCATAAACAGCGTGTTTATTCACCATGAGGCAGCAAACGAGGCCTTTTACAGAGCTACCATACAGGTGCCCAGCAAGGGCAACGTTGATATTCAGGTGCACAGAAGCACGAAGAAGAGGCAGAGGAAGAGAGATGTAAACAGGCTGAAAAAGTCAGTGCCATCAGCAGGAAGCAGTGCGCTAAGTGTAGAGACGGCAGCCAGAGCATGACTTGAGAAACAAACCCTGTTTCAAAGGCAGTTAAAGGAAAGAGCAGACGTTGTTTGAAGAGGGGGTTAGACAGGATGGGAAGGTGTTGTCAACTGAAATGATACCTGTTCATGTTGTACAGCAATCTTCAAACTAGAGTGATGAGACTTAAAAGCTAGAGATGCATGACATGGATTTTTTTTTTTTCTTATGGACTTATGGCCAATAAACGATAGTGTATTACCTGTAGTTTATGCACACACTAAGGTTAAGAAGAGCGAAGATGTATTAAGAAAATATGGATGATTTAATATTCCATAGCTCTGAAATAACCAAATGTGACACCACTATTGCTAACACAACAAAAACAAAGGACAGTTCTGACCCATACCTGCCAACATTAGGCTGTGAAAAAGAGGGAGGTTTTCTAGGGTATAAACAGCCTACCCTCAACACACCTGCCCATATAACCCTACACTACAGATAAACATATTAAATACAGGATGGGAAAGTGAAATTAGCTCCCCGTGAATAATGTTAATGAATGAATTGATGATAATCCCCATTAACATACAGTGACGGAGGTTGGGTTTATGTAATAAAGGTTACTGTGGTTAGGTTTAGGAAAAGAAACATGGTGACAAAGTGCCTTTCAAAATAAGTAGAATTTGTAACAATTTGGTTGCATTACTTTCTGTGGGAAAACAGCCGGTGAGAGATTATGAAGCCCAGTGTAATCCTGTGTTTTATCATTAAAGTGTGTACACTACACAGCAGAAACAGGCTCTATAACAGAAGTAAACAGAATCACAGCTGACTCTATGAACAGGTGTAATGCGGGTTGAATGCACATTGAAAGGTCAGTGTTACATTTGGTGTGTAAAATGTCTGTATCATCATGCTGCATTTCTTTAAACACATCCAGGCACCGTCCCACCGTCCTACCAACTACCAAGTAGACAGGTGTGGACCGGGACAAAATGTTGGCCCTTGTATTTTAACTGAGACCGGCCCACCACAAAGGATAACAGTGCACTAATGATTCACCTCACACATGAACCCTCACCTCAAACAAACCAGCAGCTCTGTCTCACATACACACACAGCGAGAGAGATTGTCAGTGTCCAAGCGGCGGGTCCACGTGTACCAGACTGGGTCACCAGGTAATGACACAAATTAAGGGCAAACTGTAGCATCACACGGCTAGTGATTATTTTTTGGTTTAACAACAAAGTTAAGCCTTTTTGATGTGAGTTTGTTTGGCCTGTTTAAGGCTCAGTGTTGGATGTGAGCTGCCAATGATGTGTTAGCACGTGCTAATGCTCTGGAGATGATCCTTCAGCGCTGTGTCTTACCTGTTTAACAGCTGTAGGAAGTTTGCTGATCTGGTGGGGAGTCTGGCGGTCAGGGATCAGACCGTCTGCGCAATCGTGTTGTCTTCCTCTGAAATTGTGAAAGACAATCCACACTGGTGACTATGTTTTGCACTCCAGTCAGCCTGCAGCATTTGTTGTTGTTCTTCTTGTCTTTATTTATTGGTGGCTCACAGTTAAATGGTGTACCAACATCCACTGTGTCAGGGTGTGTAGTTGCTGCCCTTTTTAAGTCAATAAAGCAGTCTGGTTTTGTATTATCGGCACTATCTATTAGCTATCATTTGAATTATCTGAATGTCTCCCACAGTCCAAAGACATGCAGGTTAGGTTAACTGGTGACTCTAAATTGCCCGTAGTTGTGAATGTGAGTGCCAGTGGTTTGTCTCTATATGGTAGCCCTGTGATAGTCTGGCGACCTGTCCAGGGTGTACCCTGCCTCTCCCCCAGTGTCAGCTGGGATAGGCTCCAGCCCCCCCGCGACCCCTAACAGGATAAGCGGTTATGGAAAATGAATCAAGGATATGAACCCCAGTTTCTGGTGTCACAGTCCTGTGCTTTGTATTTCCACCATCCATGACTGAGGTACATAAGTACATAAATGCAGCACTCAAAAAAGATTGCCTTTTTATGTTTATATAATGATGGAGGTTCTTGCCTGAAGGGGAAGAAGAATACCAAAACATCATACTTTGTATTGGCAATACCTGCATGTCAAAACCTAAACATTAGTATTGGCCTCTGAGAATCAGTCATCTATCAAATGTATCCCTGTAGAATTCATAAAGCAGACCTTCGGGCTGTGCAGAACCACCAACATTTAGTATAACTGCTTCGTATCACATCATGCAGTATTTTTTTCAAGTATGGGACTAATACAGATGGTTACACAAGCTGGTACCAACAGTATTGGCAGAAATGCAGTAAACCAAAAGTCTGGAGGTAAAAACCTGGAAGGCCACCTGCCTTAAAAAATCCATTCCCTGAGGGGGAAAGGAGATGATGAGAAGAGGCAGCAAATAGATCAGCAGCAACACTCCTCACATCAGAAAGGAAGGTGAGAGAGCTGGAGAGGTTTTCCTGACTGAGCTGAGTGTGCAGAGTAAAGCCAGGATATCACTCCCAACAAGAAAAGGTTCAAGCACCTACTTGGCTTCTGAGTGCAGCAAAACTGGCTAGAGCCCTCAGTTCTACCCACTGGAAAACAAGAGGCTTTGTGAGTACCTTGAATCGGTGGAAAGCTTGGAGCGGCAGATGCAAAGAAAGCTGCAGAGCAACTGTGGAAGCTAAAGCTGGGACTCATGGGAACTATGGGAAGTGTGTTGGAGAAGTGACCCCACTTCAGATTTTAAAAGCTTTGTTAAGTGTTCAGATTGCCAGAAGACAAACACACTTACTTGTGTGTGTTGATGCATGTGTGTGTGTGTTTGTGTGTTTGATGCATGGCGTGTGGCTGTATTTGTAGTCTGAGAGCAGGACAGTGCTTTCTGTTTGATCATAGATCAGAGATGCTGTGTGGCCATCAGAGTTCTGTCTGCCATTATTTATTGATGAAACAACAATTTCAGCAAGAAGCGCACGCGCACACACACACACACACACACACACACACACACACACACACACACACACACCTCCCCCTTCACATCACCAGGACAGCTCAGATCTTTTACTAACAGACGAGCCCTGAGCTGAATGTGAAGATTGCTTATTTCTCATACTTCACAATAACAAGGTCATTGGAGGGCAAAAAACAGCTGAACACTGGACACATACAGTTTTCCCTCAGAAGTCACAGGCAGGAGAGCCATTAGCTCCAATTTAAATTAAAACTTTAATATTATGAATTTAACAAAATAAACCTAATCATTATACACTGAAACGCTCTATAATTCATAAATATTCACCCACATTTTTCATACTGTACCACCACTGTGGAAATACTAAGGCATATGATACAAAGGACCTTCTGTTCTCTTTGGAGCCCCATCAGCTGAGCCTGTTTTCTCTTTCAGCTGTCACATCTCATTTGGTGTTATCTTGCCTTCAGCAATGCAGGCACCGGCCCCTCAACAGTGTGTCACTGCTATTGGTGCTGCTTGGACTTCCTCTGGGCCATGGTGAGGTCATATTCGTTAAAGAGGAACATCTTCCACTGGGCAAAGTCAGAAAGGATGACCCAGTGGATTAGAAGGCTTTGGGACAAGTGCTACTGGTCTTGGTGCACGTACTCACTCAAGCTTATTTTAGGCACAGTTAGATTGTGGTTATAAGCTAAAGAAGAGGTCATATTGGCTTGTAGCAGGGCAACATTGAAGTGTACTGTTCATTCATTTGCCCCTCTTTAAGAAGCTTTAACAGAAATTCTTTCCATGTATCAGAACATACTATTTAGCTTTGCCTTGACCTTCAAAACACTTACTGTACACCTCAGTTCCACATAGCTCTGAAGACATATGCAAGTCAACCAGAAATCAATTTATTCCTATGAGAACCTCCATGATCTGTTTTTTTTTTCCTTTTTGTCGATATGGATTTTAACTTGAGTGTGTTGAAAACATTTAACTTTTGCTGCAAATTTCAGACAGACTGTATGCAGTGTGCCACAGGAAGTTATCATAAAAACGAATTGGCTAACACGCTGATAAATGTAACACTAGTTAATAATAATGCAGTCAGGATCACATTTGTCAAAGAAAACTTAATTTCCATTGCGGTATTATATTTGGCAGTATGGCTCTGTTCTGGGGCCTCTCTGCCTTTCCTCAGGCCTATGCCGAAAGCCCAAGGCAGAGAGTGCACACCTTTCTGCCCCTCCATGCACCTACATGGAAAGCCTAAGGTAGGGAAAGCAGCAGCAAAGACCCCCGAGAAGAGAACTGAATAAGCATCAATGACTAACAGAGATAACATTGATAAGTTGACACAACATAAAAAGGAGGAGCTGGGGTGGATGCAGGTTGCAAAGTGGCTTGCAGAGAAAGCAGCAACACCAGGCAGGCCAGTGCAGTTTAAATAGGGCATCCTGAATGAGATTAGCCAATTGGTTGCATAGAAAAGAATCATGTGATCTATCAGCTAATTCTTCCATTGATCAGCTGATCCATTGGTTGATTGGGCTGTCTGAGATCAGCTGATGTGGCTGGGATGTGAGCTGAGCTTGACATTGTGTCCTGCCTGAACTAATGCTGTGCTCTATTTGTCTTAACATGCTTCTCAACATGGAGGTGGCTGAGCTGGCAGCTAGAAGCTAAAGGTGCTAGCTTAATTGACAATCGCTGGCAACAGTGCTGACAGAGCTTACTGTGTAAACCGGGAGGAACCAAAAGGTGGTCGACGATTCCACAATGATGCAATCCTGATATTAGCTGTAACTGTTGTATGTGGGCAGTACTGAGCAGCGGCGATGAGCTAGTTAGTGGGATACACATGTGCACTAACATGCACCCGCAATCAGACTAGTTTATGACAACAAAGTACAGAAAAGCTCACATTATAATTAGGCCTACAGGAGGTGCCCTGGGCTTTTTAGCCATTTTTTATAGTGGCCAAACAATGGTACTGCAAATTCTGGGGTCAGTCCCATTGGGCCCAAAAATACTTTTTCCCATAGACTTACATTGGGAAGAAGTCTATAAATTTATGGATAAATTTCATTATCACAACCCCTGCTGAATGACTTGTTCCACCATTAAGATGTAATCCATTTGGTCCGATAACATTCGAAAAGTCTAAGAGCCACAAGATTAAATTATTTTATCCCTATTCAAGTTAGTGGATTGCTAAATCAGAAGTCAGCCATTCAGCCAAGGGAAGTTAGCTGCTCAGGTGCACTTGGTCATGCAAGTCTCTAGTATGCCTGCTCTGTGGGCCCAATGATACAGAAGCATCGCATCGCTGGGTAATTTTATACAATGGAAATAGAGCTTTTTCGGCTTTATGCGCCACTTCATGCGCACTTGGTAACACTTGGGGCATACTATGTATACTATACAGAAATACAAACTCAAAACAAAACTGTGTGGAAATGAGGCAGTGCTATTGTTTTAGAGGTATTTCTAGAATCCTCACTTCCAACTATCTGAATCAAGGCTACAAAAAAAAAAAACATCAGTCCACTACAAAAAATGAATTTGAAATCAAAAATGAAATGAATTTCACTTGTTTCCCAAGGAGCAAGGAGTTGCTGTTTCAAAGACTAAGCTGGAGCAAGGAATGGCATATTCTGAATTTGGACAACACAGTAAAAAATATAAACAAATTATGTATGCCAAAACAAGCTAATGGAAACTAACATTATTAAAGAGAAATATATGGTTACTGACAACAAAACTTTTTTTTTTGGTTGTAGCCATACTAAATGAGAATGAATATGGCATTTTATCACATGACTACCATCAAGACTTAAGCTTTTAGAATAAAATGGTTGCTTCTACTCTTTTTCTATTAGCATATTTGGCCATGCCAAGTCAAACCATGACAAATTTGTCTTTGTCTTTCCATTACCACTAGCCATGTCAAGCCATGCCAAAGATGGACCATCTACAGAGTAGGGCCAAAAGGACGCCTGACTGCCTTCAAGTGGGTAGCGGTGAGGTCTCGCAGAACCCCTGATGACGCCCCTTCTCTGGCGTGTGTTGAGAGACTGTCTGTGCAGGAGACCAATGAGAAAGTCTCTGTGTGTTCAGCTTTCAGTACTTTTTAACCTCTCACTGAATGTCTGTGGTTTGAAGTTTAGTATCTCTCCTGCGTCCTGTTTGTACTTGAATTATTTCCTTGATTTGACTGTTTCATGCTTGCTTTTAGCTGCACAGGAGTCGTGTTACTGCTGATGAAAACCCAGCATTTCCTTATTTTGCTGCTTCACAATGAAAACTTTTACATTAGAAAATAATGGGGGACTTTTATTGTAAAGAATCTATAGGAAATGACATGAATTTATCACCAACATAGATAGTGAATTTTCTTCAATAAAAACAGGTCTACTGAATACTGCAGGGATGAAAAGTACAAGCATAAAAAGCCACAGTAAGATGTTAAATGAAGGGCTGCAGACAACAGGCTCTTACAGGCACCTTTGCAAACAACTAACCTCCAACAGGTAAACTTCTTTTACCTGCAGTGCTGTGTGATGGAAGCACTCGCAGCAGAATAACGGTGAACCTTTAGCTGTGGATCAGCCCAATGCTTTCAAATGTCATGACTCAAGACAAGCCGTCATCAGTTAAAGAAACACCTTCAAGCAGGCAGACTGTTGTAATGGAGAGGCAAATCTCTGCTGTGCTGGGTTTACTTACTGAGTCAAACCAAACCAAGCCAAGCCAGCACGAGTGTGGGAAAAAGGTATTAGTTTTAACTTAAATATAAAAACGAGAGACGCTACTTTACAAATGACTAGTAACCTTGCTCAAGTTACAATTTAATGACATCAGCCAGCTGTGAAGCAGCAAAAGGACATGTGTAATTGTCATGTCTTGACTTTAAAAGCTTTCCAGATGCAGCTTGTTTATGATTATTTTAATGTTTTGTTTGTTTTGTGAATGGTAATAGGCTACACAGTCGTTATAAATAATCAAATAAGCCATAGATAGTGGATTGATGCCGTTATTAATAATGGAACACAAGATTCTCCTTTTCATTTGCAGCTCTGGCAACCTGTGTAACCTATAGGCCTACAGAAAATGCAACCCTGGCAAACCCAGATGATAAATGAGTAAAATGTATTGGTGATAGGATACTAAAATATTTGTATATTTCCCATTACTATAAAAATAGCCCTTTAATCCTTTTAAGTTTCCTAACAGCCAATAGTGGCAATCTTACTTGTAAAATAAAATGTGTGTGGATTGATTATTTTTCACTGCGTATTGCATATTATATGTTTGGCAAGCACATCTTGGCAGTGAATGGTCTTAATCTCACAGACCAGTCATTTGGATGATGTGCCATTAGGTGTTCCCAAAATCTTGTAGTCTTCTTTCATATAGTTCTCATTTCTGTGTGCCGCAGACTGTTTGATGATAGTAACATAGAGATGTTAATTTCTAGCTCAATAATACACACTAACAGTCCCAGAATATTGAAGAGTTGCAGAGTTTTATGTTGACTTTCATGAGGAATTCTCATTCCATGTTTCTCATTTTGTAAAAATGGCAAATTCACATAGATTTCCAACATTATTATCAATCAATTCAATTTTATTTATAAAGCTCAATATCAGAAATCACAATTTGCCTCACAGGGCTTTACAGCATACGACATCTCTCTGTCCTTTGGTATTACTGTGTGTGAGGTGTTTGATTTTACATATTAGATGCTTAAAGACACTAACTAATAAAAACTATATTAATTGTCACCATGTTGATAAAGTGGTAGTAAACTCAGCTCAGACCTCTGATGATGATTGTTACCATGTTCCTCATGACGTTGTGTGTAGGCCGAATTATATAGGAGCAGCTGCAACTGTATATAATGACCTTTTCAACTCTGCATGGGAAACGTTTTTAAGTACAGAAAACGATATGACAGAGTGCATTGCAGGACACAATTTGCTCAACTTCTCCTTTGCTGTCTGTTCTCATAATGCTGAGACACCCAAACACTGACACGCATGATTTGGGATGTCCCTGAGCATTTTGAGGAGCTTTAAATACCATTATGTCGGAACAGTGGTGAAATATGTCTGTGGACATCTGCATGAATTTTTCTTAGCCTTGAAAGTGTCGTTCATCTTGAGGTGCAGCTTCAAAGCAGAAATATGAGAGGAGATGCTTTCAAAAAGATTTCTTGCTTTTTGCCCTACGGATACAAACTTACAGATTCTGCATGTATTAACTTAAGGTTTTGATATCTTTTTTTGACAAGTGTATAAACTTGGTCTTCCCGTAAATATTTTTTTTTTAAAAAACATAAAAAAAACCAAGTACAAATGAAAAACTATTACATTGATTTTGATTCAAAGTAGGTCTAAGATGTTTGTAACAGATGTTGCACTAAAGAAAAGAAATAAAAATTAGTAACAACACAATGGGCCCTCAAAATGTTGAAGGTCATGTGTTGGATGTAGGGGTATGTATTGTAAAAAATGGAATAGAATGTAATAAGTATATTTTCTTTAGTGTATAATCACCTGATAATAAGAATCGTGTTTTTGTTACCTAAGAACAAGCCATTTATATCTACATAGATCACTATGTTCACCGCCAGGTTTCTACAGTAGGCCAGAACGGACAAACCATCGACTGGCTCTAAATAGGGCCATTCATGTTTTCACCTTTTCGTGTTGGCCACTGTAGTTGGAAGCCCATCTGCAACAAGCAGCTGCAGCGATACACTGTTATGTTACATGAACCAGTTTTTGTGTGTTTTTACTGGTTTAAATCACTGGGTGTTTTTGTTTGGGAGAGACGAAACCTCTGTGGTTAACTCAGCAGGGTAAAAACGTCCTGAACATCATCATCTGCCGTTGACGTTTCAGGATGCTGCAACCAGTGCTTGGACTTCAACAAAAGCATGTGGTTAGGAAAGAAGCAGGGCTTGTCTCAGGCTGTGCTCAGCAGAGAGGGAGAACTGACCCGGTACAGCGGGAGTCCGGGGTAACGGGCTCGCTGCTACGAGCCATCCAGTCCCTGTATGACCAAAGTGAGAGCTGTGTCCAAATACTCTGCGTAAAGTCATTCTCCGTGGGTGCTGACCTCTGCCAGGGTTGTCCCTTGTCACCAATCCTGTTTGACATATTCATGGATAGGATCTTGAGGCGTAGCTAGGGGGAGGAAGGGTCCGGTTTGGGGACCCCAGAATTGCAGATGATGTGGTTCTGTTGGCTTCATCACACCGTGACCTCCAGCATGCACTGGGGTGGTTGGTAGTCGAGTGTGAAGCGGTCGGGATGAGAGTCAGCACCTCCAAATCTGAGGCCATGGTTCTCCGCCGGAAACAGGTGGATTGCCCCCTCCGGTGTTGGGGACAAAGTATCTCGAGGTCTTGTTCAAGAGTGAGGGTAGAATGGAGCTTGAGATGGCTCGGCGGTTTGGTGTGGCTTCTGCAGTGATGCAGCCGCTTTGAAGGACCGTCGTGGTGAAGAGGGAGCTGAGCCGGAAGGTGCAGCTTTCGATTTACTGATCCATCTACATCCCAACCCTCACCTATGGTCATGAGCTCTGGGTAGTGACTGAAAGAATAAGATTGCAGATACAAGCGCCCATAATGAGTTTCCTCCGTGGGATGGCTGGACTCCTTAGAGTATAGGGTAAGGATAGAGATAGGGTAAGGAGCTCGGACTTCTGGAGGGAGCTCAGTGTAGAGCCACTGCTACTTTGCGTCAGAAGGGTTCAGTTTAGGTGCTTTGGGCATCTGATCAGGATGCCTCCTGGGCACCTTCCACTGGAGGTATTCCAGACACATCCCACTGGTAGGAGGCCCTGGGGCAGACCCAGAACACACTGAAGGGATTACATATATCATCTGGCCTGGGAACACCTTTAGATCCCCAGTATGAGCTGAGGTGCTTTACTTGCCCTGCTGCCCCCGCGACCCAGCCACGGATAAGCGGATGAAAATGGATGGATGGGTGGATGTGGTTAGGTTTAGAAAAAGAATCAAGATTATGCTCTACAGTCATACAGGAAGTGAACACCAGGGTCCCAGGTGAAAGCCATCCCCATCCACCACCCCTTCCGCCCACCCTAAAGGGACTTTCCAGCTCCATTTATAACGTTGTTACCGGCAGCGTTTCAAACTGACTTTCACAGTTCTGCTCCCCTGCTCTCCCAGTGTTTGTCTACTCTAACTGCCAGCCACTCCCACCTGATAACCCCATTCCACTCACCTGCCTCCACAGCTGCAGCTCATCAGCCAATCAGCCTGGTATTTAAGCCTCTCCAGCACATGCGCTCTTTGCCAGATTGTTCCTTACCCACATGCAAGACCTTCCAGCACTCCTTACCTGCCTAATCTACCATTGCTGACCCTGCCTGTCTCTGACCTGCCTACATCGTCTGTTTTGTGGTAAACTCACCAGCCCTCTGTCCCTGTCAACGCGTTCTGCCTCGGCGTCTCTGGTTTCTGGCTGCCTGTGGCTGTGTGGTGTTTTCCTGCGATGCTGTTTCAGCGTGAGTGTTCCCACCTGCTTGCCAGTTGCCTGCTGCAGCTCAGAGACTATCTGTGTGACGCCACACACTGCCTTGTGTGTGCGGGGTTGTATACCCCGATGAAACGTAGGCAGACCAGTGCAGTGAGTTCGCTATTCTCAGCAAACTGTAATACATTTTTCAGTGAAATAAATAAATACCAACCCACAAAATGTCAATAAAGTGTGGCGAGTGTAGGAGGTCTACAAATACAATGATCTATGATACGTTTATGTGGTTGCCGGACAACACCACTTTGGAAATTTCACCCAAAGAATTATTTACAATTTATTGTTAAGACACACAGGTTCGTTTTACTCATAGGCAAGAGACATGGTTCAAAATCTTTAAAAAAAAAAAAAGGATACACTTTATTACAAAAAAATACATTCATATGTTCTTTTGAAACTACAAAACACCATTCATACTGGAAGGGGGAAGGGAACCTAGTCAGGAGCTGAGGCCTACTGGTGGGACAGGAGCTAGTGAGGGGATCAGGATCCAACAAACCAAAATATTTGAAAAAAAAATCACCCAGGCACACGTGACAGTCGCTCACACACTTTGTCACCAGTATCACCACCACCGGCCTGCAGCAACTGAAAAGGGAATAAAACAAAACGGAGTTACAACAGAAATTATTTAACCAAAATATAAGACAACATATACAAACAGAGGAAAAGTGGGCGGGTGACAACAACAAGCTAAACAAAACAACTGCCCAAAAACAAAAAGATGAATAAACAAAGTAAAGAAACAAAAACACTTGCCCCAAAGAGATTTGAGGCAACGATATCAAATTAATCAAAACCAACTATTGAAATTAAATGGAAAGTTAAGGGGGCTGATCACACATTTAAAATGAGGGAATTAAACCCAGGCAACAGGTGGTGTCTGCAGTCCACTGCGCAGCCAGCTGGCTGTAGCCAAAGCAGCAAGGCAGACAAACCACAGCCCGAGCCGCAAAGCAGCGTCACCAAGCAGCACACAGTAATATAGAGCCGGGACACAGCCGGAGACAAGACAAGAGAAAGCAGGAGACAAAGCAGCAGCAGCTCCAATCAGCTGGTCTTGACGTCACGTCCACACCACCGGTGGACTTGGCCAGCTGATGAGCGTTTCCTACGGTAAACATAAAATTTGCATTGCTAAGCTAAACTGTAAAAATTAGGCTTTTGAGAACTACAATAAAAAAGAACATCATTCCTGTTTGTAATGTCTAATACACACAGGGAGAGGGAGGGAGAGAGGAACCCACTCGGCTACCGGCATTCACATGTGACCACACTAGCGTTTAGCCACTTAATATCATGTAGCATGACAAAGAGAGAGAGAGAACACCTACCAATACAAAACGAGGCCAGGCGGGACACTGAACCAAACTACAGCTAGCATAATTCCCTTGTGTTATCCTGGAACACACTACACTCAAACTCAACAGAAAAAAAAATAAAATTCACTGAAACCATCTTGGTTAGTCCTGTTAGTCATATAGTTAGTCCTCTGTTCCAGCAATTACCAACTCTGGTTCAGTCGCAATAAACCCTTAATTCACTTAAGTTAGAGGGGAGAAAAACAGCATATCTTCACATCTTTCTCTCTCTGCCACCCCTGGCTGGCTGTTTTACAATCCTATAACCCCACTACAGTCGTTGCACAGCTAGGCTACCTTTTGTACCAGAATGACCTCTGCTGGCAAGTGCTGTAAACTACAAACAATACATCCTCAATTCAGCCTCTTCATCTGAATTTAATAGAAAGATGAGCCTCTGTATTTTTGACAGAATTGAAAATCATTCCATCGGGATACCCTGGTATACCATTATACCGTGATACCGCCCAAGCCTACTGTATTAGATATATTGTGTTTCAATTGAGTGAGTAGGCAGGCGCCTGAGCTACACCAATGTTCTCTAGGAATATGTTTTAGTGTATTATAATTGTTACAACTACTGCTGTGATGGTTCATGTAATGTCTGATGCAACCTGTCTGAGTTTTTATTGTTAATTTTTATCATGGAAAATGCCCAACCATTTGTTTAAAGGTACAGTTCACCCAAAAATCAATTTATCAGTGTAGATTGTTTAGGTGCGAGTTGTCAGGTGTTGGATATATCAGCTGTAGAGATGTCCATCTTTTCTCTCATATAATGGTACTAGATGGCACTCAGCTTGTGGTCCTCAAAGCGCCAAAAAAAAACATTTGGAAAAAAAAAAAAAAAAACATTTGAAAAGCAGCAGTGTCTCTTTCCAGAAATCATGACCCAGTTACTCAAGATAATCCACAGACCTCGCTGTGAGCAGTTTCATGTGGGAACCATTTTCATTTTACCAAACTGCACCTGCCAACCCTATCACCATGGAGATGAAAGCGTGGATCTACTCCTGGACAAGAGGCTCATGGTTATGACTGTGTGAGATGTAAACATTAATGCATCCTGCTTAGATGAGCTGTAATATTAGCTATCTCAGTGGTGCTAGGTGAGCTAGCAGTAGATGCATGCTTTTTTTCTGCACCATGATGTGGTTGGCAGTTGTTCGGTAGAAGTTCCATTATATCTGAGAGAAGGCTGACATCTCTATGACAGATATCTCCAACGCTCAGCAGCTCACACCAAAATAATCTAGACTGATAAATAGCACTACAAGTAATAGGAAAATATTTATTTTTAATTAGGAGCGAACTGTCCCTTTAATGCCCAAGCTAGTTTCATTCACTAGTTTGGGGTATATTTAAAATATACAAAATTGTACAGTAGCTAAAGTATTATTGCAACCAGTATTAGTGCATCACCACATATAACTAAAACTTGTAAAGACAATGACTTGTGGTATTTTGGTGCACTTATTGATTATGATTGATTAGTATTAAAATAGAAGGATGGAATGATTTATAAACGCCCACCAAATATTAAATAAATGGAGAAACTCTCAGCTCAGGTTTTGGTTATTATGACAAATCTTTTCCGTACTGTCTTTTGATACTTGTCCTTTTCTCTTTTTTGTGCAAAATCCTCAATTTCACACTTGTCAGTGGAGAAGATGTAGTAGACCTTTAAAGCTATCAGGGTTTTTGAAACTGTAATGATCCATTGTGAAGCAGTCACAGAAAGAAAGGAATGGAAACACACACACACACACACACACACACACACACACACACACACACACACACACACACACACAATGGTGGCATACCGATGAGCACAATCAGATCATGGTTTTATGGGGACATTCCTCAAATGCACTAACTAGTGATTAGTCAGTGGGTCATTTTCTTCAGTTGTAACATTCACAAAATGAACTGCCAGCTCTCTCTCTCTCTCAGAGAGCTACAAACCACAAACAGCTGTTTCTGCACGCCTTCCCCTCCTGCTTTTCACAATCATTCAAATAATTCATAAGTTCAAAAAATATTTTGCGATTTGCTGGTGCTATGTTATGTGAGTACTGTGATTCAGGCACATGAACAGCTTGACCCCAGGTGGTGCTCAAGCACCTGCCCTTTTAGCCTCTGACTGGATAAGTGCACTTTTTACACAACATTTTTGTTGTTTATCTGATTTATATAATACTATTTAGTCAGATTTGGTTTACTGTGTGATTGGTCCCCATGTTTGGAGCCATGGGAGGGTAGTTGATTGGTTTGCAAGTAATTAAGGTCCACCTTCAGCTGTGCAGTAACGCCCTTCTTGTGTATAAATAGCTGGAGTGATTGTATGTGTCTTCAAACGCTCTGAAGAAGGCCATGTGCCGAAACGTGTTTTTGATGTGAGCCATTGAAAGAAGTCAATGTGAGTACTTTGTCCGCCTCCTTAACTTGGCAATTTGAGATGTGCTACCATTTTTACATTTTCGATCATATTGGATTTTTGGGTTTAGCACTCTGAGTATCATCACTGTTGATGCGCAACCTCCTTTTCATCTGAACATTTTTGTTGTGTTTTGTTTTTTTGTTGTTGTTTTAACAATGTATTTATTGAGTTGAACCCCTGCCCCTCCCTCTTCAACTTCCCTTGTCACAGCCACCACAGTTAACGCACACAAATTTAGCGCCCTACAGATCAGCATCCATGTCTCCCTGACCTGTCTTCATGGACAGCCAGGTACTAATAATGTTGCCCTAAGCCGCGGCGTTGTTTCTCACTAACTTCTTGCCTAACTTAGGCAACAACCCAACATTAAGTTTAAGGGCACATTCACAGGACAGTCCCAGGGACTCGGTTCAATTGGGCGAGGAATGCCGAAAATTTCACAACTTCATTTAGTTTGGTTCACTTTCACACTGCACTTTTGAACCAAACTGCCATGAAAACGTCACACAGTTACAACAGCTGCTCATGTGGGGGCAGAATTGCCCGAAACGACCACTGACCTGGAAGAAAAAAAGCATGAGGAAGAAAAAAAGAAGACTTATCATTTGGTCAGGACTGAAAACGGAAATCCAACCCACTTCAGCCAGCTTGGTCACCACAAAAACAATGGAGCAATACCAAATTTATGCAGTCTTGGGGTTTTTGTTTTTACTTTGGTGTTCAAAACTAATTGACATTTTCTAGCTTTTTCTTTTTTTTACCTCTGCTTGTTCCGGTTTGCGCTGTTGGCTTTGTTTTTTTTCTACCCAAAATGCACTGTGCTGTATGTCACTTCCTCTCTTTGGTTCACTCCCTCTCTTTGGTTCGCTGGATAGTCCATTTGCATTTCCCACTGTAAGCAAACTGCACCAGGGTTCACTTGCAAGTGAACCGAGACCGCACTTTTAAAGCGGACCAGGGTTCGCACGTTAGGTCCACACCAGAGTTGGAATGAGCGTTCACACCACTTCAAACGAACCGAACTATCCGTGGAAGCGGACCAGGATTCCTTGAAAGCGGACCAAGTAGTGCCAGTGTGAATGAATCCTAAGAACAAGTGAGCTAGTCCAGCGTAAAATCATATCGTCTCCCTCCACCTCTCCGGCAGATTTGGGTTCACCAACTGCTCGGTGCGAGTGGATTCATATGTAGAATGGCTTTCCCACTTCCTCATGTCTTTATAAACCAAAACTCAACATGACGTCATGTTTACTTCGCCCATACCGCTGCTCTGATAACAAATCTGACATGTGGTATGGTGCGCAGAGGTGGAGATAAGAGCTGCAGCTGCTGCATGTCATCTGTTTTCTTGGACTCCTTAGGAATATTTAAAACTTATTTAAAAGTTTATTAAATTCAATAGTGTGTGACTATTAAAAAAATAGTGGGAGAGCAAATGTAAAGAAAGAAAACAAAGGAAAGGAATAGAGAATAGAGCAGAGGAGAGCACAACACACATGTTGCAACTGAACATAGGCATGCTTTGTAGTTTAGAGGGTAGATTGGTTAGTTTATTATTTCATTCATTCAGAGAACAGTGTTTTACAATTTTGTGTTAAGATTTGTGGATTTTGAATGCTTTTTAGACAACTTAAGTGTGCACAATGTTGCAGTGTTTTCTTTGATGTTGCCTGTTATAAATAAATGATAAATGTAGAAAGTGAGTATGTATGTGTAGCAGCTGCTAGGTGCATATAGATCTTGAGACACCTCATATGTAAGCTAGACAGATTTCTTCCCTGCTCATTACTGTGCACAAATGTACTGTATATACTTAGGTCTCAAGAGCCCTTCTGGTGCCGGCAGATGCATAGAAACCTTCTGGCAGGGCACGCTTTGCGAGAACACTTTTTTTTTTTTTTTTCAGAGGGTACATGCAAAAACTATTTGTGGTAGCAACTGCCCCACAAAATGTCTGTGCACAAAATATATTCCTTCATTTTGAAACAGTAGTCTTATGGTGTTGCCTCAGAAGTTATGGCATAGTTAAATCAAATTTTTTTTTTTTTATGAAAAAAAAATTCCTCATGGCAATTTGTAATGGCCCCTTCAGTCACTTCATCCTGGCGACTAGCTGAGGTGGGCTCCCTCATACAAGAAACGATTTGTGCCAAATGAGTCAGTTCTAAGAGCAGAGTGATAGACAGCATCTCCTATAGATGTTTGAAGGTTGGAGACTGGAACATGTCTATAAATAAAATATCACAGTAAAGTTGCTTCAGCAGTCATTTTCCTACAATAAAATGGGAAACAGGGCCTGTTGCTACAGAAATCAAAGTTGCATCCTCAACGTGCAGCTTACGTTGTCTTTATGAGTTTGAAAATAAATTCTGTTATCAATTTAGATACCTAATTATTTGTAATGACAAAATTTCTCAATCAGTGTTCCATTCTAAGTGCAGATGTTAAGACCACTATCAAAGGCCTACATAAAGTAAACTGAAAGCCTTTTTTGAACCACTTGGAGTACTTGAACATATGTGGATTTTTTTTAAACAGAGCACTCTGACGTTTTTCCCCTAACAGTCAGAATAGCAGTGAGTGCTACTAGCATTGAGGAATAGAAGTTTGAACACAGAAAACTAAAAAGTTTTTATTCCTGCCTGAATATTATCTTAAGAAAAGATGCCTGCAGATGACTATAGTTGGGATTTATTAGCTGGAAAACACAATGTATACAAACAAGTGCTTCTGTTGCTTAAAAATCTGATTAAATAAGAACACTGGATTTACCCCTTAAGACAATGAAAGAACCATTTTACACAGTGGTCTTTGTAGAGGGATACCTAGTCAAAATGCAATGTAACCTCTTGCTATTGGCTGGATCTATGCAGGAAGAAGAGACAGGGGCATTACAAATATTCATCAGTATTCTTACAAAGATCATCTAGACTTTTTTCAATGTATCAGAACCGTTTTTGCCAGAAAATTATTAATGAATGGATTATAATGAGGCTTTATAGGTGACTTGTACTTGTTTGTTTGTTGGTGGTCTTACAGAGGTGTTGACTGCTGTTGTGCTTCTATCTTGAAATGAAGAATCAGGCCTTTCTAACAATATGTAGGATGAGTTGTATACATATCATAATTGTTTACTAAAAAATTCAAAGACCTGTGGACAAGCTGTCAGATTGGTAAAGTGAAGTAGTGCATACTGTAGGGTATTAAATGAGAGTGGCAGATTATAAATGGCTGACTAGATATCATATGCTTAACTGTAACTGTAACCGTAACTGTATATAATGGTATCATCTGCAGAAAAATGTAAATTTTGTGTTATTTGGGCAACTGTGGCTAAGGAAGTAGAGCAGTCTATCAATCGGAAGGTTGGTGGTATGATCCCTTGCAGTTTCATGTCAAAATGTCCTTATGCAAGACACTGTGACCCCTGCAGGTGAATTCTTATCTCATAAGCAGGTAGCACCTTGTATGGCAGCCTCGACCAATAGTGTAGGAATGTGTGAGAATGGGTGAATGGTGCCTGTGCTATAAAGCGCTTTGTGTGGTTGCTAAGACTGTAAAAATACTGTTTAAATGCAGCCCAGTTAATAACATAAATGGTGAATAATACCAGCATTGCCTTTTTTATTGTATCGGGACCGGAGTACATATTTCGCTCTGTAGTGTGCAGACATGTACTGAGTGACAATAAATGAACCTTTGACCTTTGAGATGGAGCCCTGAGGAATGCCCTAAATCACTGAAAGAAATTCTGATTTAACATTATCCACGTTTATACACTGCTGTTTGTCTCAAAGGTAGTTGGTAAACTACCACAAAGAATGCAAGGATGAGGCCGATCACGGAGTTCTTTCTTAATGCAGGTTTATTACGAGCTACATGCAGAAGCTATGTGTGATGATGTGAACAGAGAGAGAGAGACAGTATTTATAGGCTGGTGTCAGGTACACACTGTTACCTAAATGGTGCTTTGCCAAATTTAACTTCCTTAGGCCAACTAAAATTAGTCTAACTTGTCCATCTAGCACTTCTGACGCCATGATAGCTGTCCTGGCGGAACATGATCCTCAGGGGGTCTTTGACCTAGTATCCACTGGTCAGTGAAGATGTAAGAATACATACTAACAGTAGGGATGCAGAATTCTTTTGGTGAAACACTTTCATTGGGAATACAACTGCAACTTTTTGGGACTGTACCTACTGATTATTTTCATTTTCAATTAATCCTTTAGTTATTTTTCTAATTATTACATCATTTAGAATTGAAAATGTCATTAAATAGTGGGAAATGTTCATCACAATTTCTCAGAGTCCTAGGTGATATTCTTTTGTTCAACCGTGTAGGATTTCTGGCACCTACACCTACACCTACCTCCAATATGCATAGGAAAGAGAAATAAAGACCAACTTTGTGACACCAACATGTCATAAAGGCTACAAGTCAAAATGGATGGTTACAGAAGGTAACCATGGTTCTATGAATGAAGGTCAACACGCCACCGTATGGGTCACTCTCTCCTAGGGTGAGCTGTTTCAGGAGACAGTGAGCAAATTAACACCTCCGCCCTTTGGGCGCAATCAGAGTTTACTAACACTGTGTGATCACCTATAACCTCTCATAGAGCCACAGTTACCTTCTGTAACCACCCGTTCTATTTCATATCAGGTCAACACGCCACTGTATGGGTCAACTGAATAGCAAATAAGGTCAGGCAGGAGGTGTAGTGAGGCGAAAAACACTCAGGACAACAGTTCAGTAAACAGAACACATTTTTTTATTGAACAAAAATAAAGTCTCTGGGCACAACAGCCAAGACCGACGAAGGTCACCTGCTGCTGCTGCAAAAAAAATCACCGTCCACCTTTTCTGTTCCCCTTTTTATGAACAGAATAAGGCCCATAATAAACACAACCACCGGGTGAACACCAACCCTGAAGCCATGACCCAGCATGGCAGGGACCACACACCTCACTGTCCTGCTTGCAGGACAGCAGAGGCTATTGATGAGCCAACATTTAGCCTGTAGAACCTTGCAAAGGTCCCAGAAGAGACCCAACTGGCTGCTGCACAAACATCCTCCAAGGGAGCCCCCTTGAAGAGCGCCCAAGAGGTGGCCATCCCTCTGGTGGAGTGGACCACAACCCCCCCCCAGGGGGAGGGACTCCAGCACTATCATAGGCCAGAGCTATGGCCTGGACAACCCAGCGGGCCAACCGCTGTTTGGACAGAGCGTGGCCCAGCCTGGCTCCCCCATAGCAGACAAAGAGCTGGTCAGTCTGTCTAACTGGGGCCGTACAGGCGATGTACATCCTCAGGGACCGAACTGGACAGAGCAAGTGTAACCAAGCTGCCTCCACTGAGTCATATGGTGGAGGATGAAAGGGCTCCAGAACCAAGGGCCGCACCATGAAAGATCGAGGGAGCACCTTGGGTAAGAAGGCTGGATTTGGCAGGAGAGAGATGACAGAGCCCTCCTTCCCCAACCTCAAACAGGATGGATGCACAGACAGGGCATGCAGTTCAGAGACACGCTTCGCTGAAGACATGGCAAGAAGGAAAACTGTTTTGAGGGAAAGAAGCTCCAGCCCCAAACTGGACAAAGGCTCAAAAGGAGACTCCGACAAAGCCTGCAACACCAACTGCAAATCCCATGACAGGACTATGGGGGATAGTGATGGCCGGATACGCCTAGCCCCCTTCAAAAACTGGCCAAGAAGCCCATCGTCCCACCCTCAATAGGGATGTGACGGTCAGATATGGCCACCACACAACCCCTCAAGGTGGATTCAGTCAGCCCTCTCTCCAACAGCGACTGCAAAAACAAGAGGACCCCTTGTGTCCCACAAGAGACCGGGTTCCAGCCTTTCTCTGCACACTACTGGCAAAACCTTTTCCATCTGCCAGCATAAAGAACCCTGGTAGAGGGAGCCCTAGCTGCCTGCAGGATAGCCATAACGGCAGGACTTAAGCCGCAGGGCTGCTCCCGTTCAAGGGCCAGACATGCAGCCTGTAAATCCCCAGATTCTGGTGCCAGAGCTGTCCTTGAGCCTGCGACAGCATGTCCGGTCTGACTGGGAGGCATCATTGGGCTCCTGCCAACAGCCTCTGCAAGGTCACCATCCAAGGCTGATGTGGCCAGTCCGGGGCCACAAGCAGAACCCTGGCCTTCGTCATCTCCATCTTGTACGGTACGGTATGAGTGGACAGGGGGGAAACACATACAACAGGCCTCGGGCCACCGGCCCGCAAGACCGTCTACCCCCAACGTCCCCGCCGGACCCGCTATGGAGTACCACAGCGGGCAATGGGTGGTGTCCTGTGAGGTAAAGAGGTCTACCTGGGCCTCTCCAAACCGAGCCTAAATGGCGTCCACAATCTGCGAGTGAAGCTGCCACTCCCCTGGCCGGGGGCCGCCCCTGGAGAGGAGATCTGCTGCTACATTCACTACTCCCGGCAAGTAGATGGCTTTCAGGGACACACCCTCAGCATGAGCCCAGAGGAGGATTTTGTGGGCCAAATTGTGCAGAGACCACGACCGCATTACCGAAAGGAAATACACCAAGGCCCGATACACTGCCTCCAGTTCGAGCAGGTTGATGTCAGTCCCTCTCCAAATGGGACCCCACTGGCCCTGGGCGGTTCTCCCATAGGGCCCCCCAGCCTGCCTCTGAGGCGTCTGTAGTTATGGTCACCCTTGAGCACACTAGGCCCAGTGGAACTCCTTCCCTGAGGCCCAGGGCAGTGGTCCACCACACAGCTGCTGGAAGACAAATCGATGACACCGGGATAGCCCTCAGACCATCCTCGTGGGGGCTCACCTTGTGCCTGGCAAGTCAACGCAGCAGAGGCCGCATGTGAAGCAACCCTAGGGGCACCACCTGGGATGCTGCTGCCATGAGCCTCCGACTACACTTCACTGTGATGTGCTTGCCCACAGTTAACTGTGACAAACTGTCCGTCAACACTGCTGTCCTTTTCAAGGTCTGGACAGCTCTCATTAAAGTCGAGTCCAGAACCAAACCTAAATATTCCACCCGCCGTGATGGAACAAGGCAACTCTTCTCCCTGTTCAAAGCCAGCCCCAGGTTCTTGAGGTGGCTCAACACCTTCACAGTGTCGAGCCGGGCCTGTTGTTCTGTCGGGGAGCAAATCAACCAATCGTCCAGGTAATTCAAGATATGAATATCCTGGCGACGGAGAGGGGCCAGTGCTGCCTCCATGCGCTTTGTGAAGGTGCGAGGGGACAAAGACAGGCCGAACGGGAGGATGGTGTACTCGTATACGTTGCCTAGAAAGAAAAAAACTGAGGTACTTCCTGTGGTCTCCGTGTATAGGAATGTGGAAGTATGCGTCGCGCAGGTCCACCGTAGTGAACCAGTCCCTGCACCTCATAGATGACAGAAGGCGTGACAGACGAAGCATACGGAAGGGCAGGCGTTTCAGGAAGTGGTTGAACCCTTTCAGGTTCAAGATAGGACGGAGGCCGCCGTCCTTCTTTGGAACCAAGAAGTAGGTTGAATAAAACCCTTGGTGTGCCTTGCTGCTGGGGACGGGTGTTATTGCCCCCTTCTGCAGAAGGGCCACGACCTCTGCCACAAGGGACTGACAACCTGCCCTGTTGTGTAGGAGAGTAGGAATGATTCCTGAAAACTGCGGTGGTCTGGTTCTGAACTGGAGTCTGTACCCTGACTCCAATGTATTTAGTACCCAAGGGCACCGAGTACACTGGCGCCAGTGAACAAGGTGCTGAGGAATGAAGTGTGAGGCCAGAGGCTGACAACCGTCAGCGACGGGGCCGACCACCAGTCAACTGAGGTCTGGTGCCCCCGAGATGAGAGGTTCCACCGCGGTCATTGAGAAAGGAAGTTTGGCGAGCCTGGCCGTCCCTGGCCGGGATCCCCCGGGTGGCAGGGTGCGGTGCCCTGGAGGCTGTAGTCCTGGCCGGGAAAGACCCACTACTCCAGCGCAAGCGTGAGGCTGACACACCCCTCACAGAGCATGTCGCCTCCCTCACCCTACGAGACTGTTCTAAGGCTGCCTCACAGGGTGGACCAAAGACCTTTCCAGGCACCACTGGAGCCGCCAGCACAGCAATGCAGGCCTTGTCGTGCCTGGACCATGGAGGCCATCGACTGAACAAGGGCACTTGTGCACTGGTACCCCGCAGCAACATGTCCGCCAAACGGAGCATCTCGGCCATCTCATCACTCGGGGCTGCTGAAGCCAAATCCTGCAGCAGGCCCTCCAAATAAAGCAGCAACAAAGAATTGGTGCATGCCAGCCTGGCCGCCAAAGCTGAGGCATGATAAGCTCTGCGGAGCTGGTTATCAGTTGCCCTGCAGCGTCTGTTAAGATGGTTGGCATCCCTGCCAGCCCTTACCACAGCTCCTGCTAACATAGCAAAGGTGGGGCCCACTCAGGGGGCCGTGGCCACCCCACATGTTTCCGCCCCTGCAAGGTTGGCCAGCTGGGACCTTGGAAGGGCTGTAGAGCTAGGAGCGCTCCATGATGACTGCAGCTCAGAGATAAAATCAAGAAGGACAGGGAGCCTGCACCGCCGTTAGCCCCTGTCAAACATTGAAGCAGCTGGAAGTGGGGCTTGGCAGACCAGCTGTGCGCGTGCTGCTGCCCTCGCAATCACAGCTCTATCAGAAGAGTCCATCTGCTCAGGCTCCGAAGGCTGTGAAGAAGCATCCCCGAAATCAGAGAGTGACTGGACATCCTCCTCGGACTGGGGGTCGTGCAGACCTTCCAAACTGTCAGAGGCTGCGACAGAAAGTACATCTGGATGCTTAACCCAGACCTCAGGAGCTGGCCTGGTCACATCATGCAGCCCTAAAGGACAGTGAGCATGCATAAGCTGCACCTGCCATTGCAGCTGTCCAATCTCCGCCTCCGGATGCTTCCTCTTCCGCGCGCGCTGCCTACCCGCGAGCGGCGGATCACGCACCGCCGGTTTCTCCAGCTCGTCCTCCACATGCTGATCAGCCTGGCTCAGGGTAGGTGCTGGAGAGCGAAAAACCTCGCCGTCCGGTGACATGGTCTGACAAGCCAAGACTGTCTCTCGGACTTAAAGCAAAAAGAAACGTGTGGAACGAAGCCTCAGGTAGCGTACGACCTCCCGGACGCAGCGGCTCCTTTCAGCTCGAAAGACACAATATGTCTCAATCTGAAACCAATACTCACGCTCTCCAGGAGGAGAAAAAGAGACTGGGCAGGTGATTGCACAGCTGTATTAATAAGCTCTGATTGCGCCTAAAGGGCGGAGGTGTTAATTTGCTAATTGTCTCCTGAAACAGCTCACCCTCAGAGAGAGTGATCTATATGGTGGCGTGTTGACCTGATATGAAATAGAACACGTTTGTGTCACATCTCAGATACAGTGTAAGATTTTGGGAGATTTAGTGGCATATAGCCGTGAAGATAGCAGATTGCAACCAGAGGTCTCTTCCTCTCTAAAACAAATGGACTAGGTGACTAAAACTGATAAAAACACTCAATAATGCAGTTTCACATCACAAATTGATATTTCTCCTATGCTGTTTGGCATATCGCCCACCACATGTTAATGTGTGCTCACCCTTTTTTTGTCTAATAACCATTTCTGCCAATATATCCCCCTAAATCCTACACACTGGACTTTTAGAAACTGTCAATGTTACTGGAGTTTTTATACCTCTTCAACCAACAGGCCCAGTATTTTAAAATACAAAAGCAACACATCTTTACATTTTAAAAGGTGGAATTATCTCATTACTGGGCTTTTGGCTTCATAAATGACTCTAAATCACAATTAATCAATTATCAAAAATATTTGAGCAATTAAGTCTTTTGTGTCCACCGCAAACAAGCTCCATAATGTGCTGAAATTTATGTGACTTTTATCACATTCACATATACAAATGTAGAGCTTAATTTTTCATATTTTATGAGGATGGACTTGACGTTATACAACCACAGTAATAATAAGTTGTCTGCATAATCAAGTTCAAAACTACCTCTGAGCAACAGACAAAATCCCAATTAATGAATGAAGCCAGATTAGTGGGCCTATATTTAGAATACATATGCAACAGTTTTCTCCTGGGAGCCTGACGCCTAATGCCCTTGTCTTGTGTGCAGAAGTGTATTAAGTGACTGATGTATCGTAAGGGAGACATCAGCTGTCAACCTGGCCTGTCATACTTGTCAGGAAGTCGATTCATTAATCATGTTTGACTCCACATGGGAGAGCAGCCTCCATTTGGCTGAGGTCTAAAACACCTATGGCACCGGGCCAAGCTCTCTGCTGTGAGCTGGAATCACATCTGGAAGTGCTATATGTCAAGAGCATGCTTTGAAAGGAGCACATTAGAGAGGATTGATGTCCATCATCTTTCTTTAAAGTTTGATGAGATGAAACTTTCACAGGAGTCGTTTATGCAGGGGATGAAAAAGGCTTTTATCTGTTTGGAAAAAAATATTGCTGAGGCTAGAGAGGTTGTGAAGGGATGTTGAGGACATCTTGACAAAGTAACTGAGTATCTGTGAAAATCTCTGGACGTGTCAAAGTAATGGACCCTGACTGACACCAGCTTTCAGCAGCAGTAGTTTCACAGCTAACAATCAGTCTCTACAAAGGAAAGCACTATCCAATACTGGCCCAAACTACTTTAACTATGAGGAAAATAAGTCTGCTATTGTTTTGAACAGTGGTGTTGTTTGTTTAGCTCCATGGCAATAATATGAATACAAAAAAAAAGAAAATTTGTTGTTATCTTTAATAACTGATGATAATTTCATATTTTATATCATCTAAAAGAGGGGTTTTCAAAATCTGACACTGTCCTTCAAACATTCAGACAGAATCAAGGCAACAGCAATTTCAAGTTGTTTAAAGTTAATATCAAAGGATTTTGACACTCCTATTACTTTTCTAACTTTTACTTATCTTTGGGAGCTAATTATTTTATAATTCTTGGAACTCCATATAAACAGGAAGTATAATGTTGCCATGATATTTCCCCTTTGCAATGCACCCATGGATGTACAGACACCTATCACCGGATTACTTGACACTAAAGAAAACTTAACAATGTGATCCTTCTCAGGCCAGTTCTGCAATTATTTAAAGGCCCAGTGTGTAAGATTTAGTAGGATTTAGTGGTAAGGACTGCAGGTAGCAATCAGCTGAAATTAGTAAAACACTGAATAAAGCAGTTTTACATTACAAAATAGTGTTTCTCCTGTGCTGTTTGGCACATTGTAGATGGGCCGCTTGCCCAGCACCAACAAATGTGTGCTTACCTATTTTTTTCTGATAACTTAATGTGTGCTCACCTTATTTCTGATTCAGATGTTCAGGAGGTTTTAGGAGGAGGTGAAATATGCACAAAGGGCTCGTCCTCTCCAAAGCAAATGGACTCTGTGATTTAAGCCAGTAGAAACACTGAATAAAGCAGTTTTTACTTTTTTTACTTGAAAAATTAGCATTTCTTACTTGGTGGCCAACACGAAAACCTGAATGGCCCTGTCTGGAACCAGTGTTTGGTTTGTCTATTCTGGGCTTTTGTAGAAATTTCGACAGATGAGGACCTGCTCCATCTTGGGTTTCTGGAGCCAGAAGTGTCCATATTTGGACGACAGGGTGGAGATAAAAAAATAATGCTAGCTGCTAGCCTGGTTAGCACCGTGCATGATGTGTGATCTTGCTTTTGGAACCAGCTTCTAGTGGTCATTCGAGGAAATGAAGTTTTTGTCACTTCCGCATTGGCTTATTTTTCACTCCCAGAGGTTGCCACTTGATATAAACATAATGATAATAATAACTGTGAGAGACAGGACTGAATATTTAGAGAAAAAGAAAAATGTTTTGCTTTTCTCGTCCATAACTCATGTCATAGGGACCCTGTGGATTTTTTTTTACCACTAGTCGGCCCCTGTTCTGTTTCACATGCATGCACATAATGCACATGTGGGCACTTGCATGCCAGTGACATAATGCACAATCCTACTATGGTGGTCTTGCTATTCATCTGACCAACAGTTGGTGGTGGTAATATGCCCCGAAATATAGTGATGCACCAACAAAGCTATGGAAGAAGAAGAGTTCTGCAGTAGTAGGCAAACATGGAGGTAAACAATACAGCAGGTTTCAAATTCTTCCAGAACTTGCTTTGCAAATATTGCGTAAAGAAGGAAATTTTACATGTAAGGCCTCAAGGCTACAAATAATGGTGAAAAACAGTGAATGTAAGCATTGCTGTTTGCTTCTACCTTAAAGACATTTCACAGGGAAACCAAACTGAAAGAACGAGGACAGAACAGACCAGACATGCTTCCTCACTGCTTTACAAACCCTAAATTTTACAGTTAGATGGCAAGAGTCTTCAGCAACTGGACCAACTACTGCCTGTGCCCTCCACTGAACCACTATGTCCAAAGTTCCACTCTGGCAATGCTGATGACATTTGCCTTTTTGCTGGGCTTAAATTAAAATCAGACTCCTCACATAAACTTCTGCTTTTCTTACCTCCTCTGTGGCTGCAAACAATTTTATTTTTTTTATTGTCAACCAATAACCTTTGGTGTCTTTGTTGATGGTCATTATTAAGAGTTAAAATGATTGAGTGTCCAGACTGTTTGTTCTAAGGCATCCGTCTGAGAGGGGAGGGCTGAACTGCTCAAAAGGGACAATTTTCATAATGTCTTTGACGACACATAATGGAAAATGTGTTAACAATTGTGTGTGCATTGGAGAAGGGTAGAGGAACTTGGCCCGTTACTGTCATGATAAACCACAACCCTGGTGCATGTGTATTGTACTACTAAAGTAATGACATTGGCAGAAGGGTGGCAGTGGCTCAGTCCATGGGGATTTGGCTTGGGAGGGTTGCCGACTCAAGTCCCAGTATGGACCGAGCATGGACTGGTAGGTGGAGAGGTGCCACTTTGCCTTCTGGGCACGGCTGAGGTGCCCTTGAGCAACGCACTGAACCTCCAACTGCTTGGGGTGCCTGTCCAAGGTAGCCCCCTCGCTCTGACATCTCTCCATTTAATGCATGTATAGGTCCTGTTTGTGCATGTGTCTGTATTTCAGGCCTGTGTGTATATAACAGAGTGAAAAAAAATTGAATTTTCTCTCAGGGATTAATAAAGTAAATCTTCTCTTTCTTATCTTCTATTAGTTTAGTTTAGTTTATTAGTTTTCACTTAAAGGCAAAGGGAATACATGGAAACAAAAACAATAGATATCTAATCAATCAATTAATGAATGAAAATATATCAAATTTGAAAGAAAGATCATGCAAGCTTTCTGTTTCAGCACTCACAAATGCTGTTTTTAGAAGGACAAAAAATAAACTTAAGAATAAAGTTGACATGATACTCCACTAAATCAGAATATGTCCACATTTAGCCAAAGGGTTCAGCAGAAATAGACTTGGTGCCAACTGACTTTAGTTCTTTGTTTTCAAGGCTTTTATTGGCGGTTTTCACTTGTCAAATATGATAATGCCTCATGAATCAGAACAGAAAAATTTGATTTGTGATATGTGGGACTGGCAAGTTGTGTCTCTATAACACAGTCCAAGTGACCTTGTCACAAAACACCAGTGTTCCTGACAGTCTGGCTCCCGAGAGAGTGCTAGTGCTCAGTCTAAGAGTAGGTTTACTGTACAGTATATGCCTGAAGAAAAGTCAGGGTCAAAAAATATGATACAGAGTTTGGATGTGTCCTGTGCTGTGCTGGCAAAGGTGAAATATCTTATGTTTATCAGTGAGAGGTTTTATTATTAAATGATTCAATAGTCGACAAAAGCCACAGTGAGCATACCACAGGAATGGAACTATTTATTCCGAGTGCAACAACCTTCACATTAACACTTTTAATGCATAAACAATAATCTGTTTTTATGTTAAGTCTTATTTGGTAGTGATCGACATGAGAGTCAATAACTAGTCGATTGTAAAGAAATGCCCTCATATGGTGTGCCTTCATGTATTGCGCAAGTGGTAGTAAATGAGAAATTTCCGTAGGAGACACCCAAAGCTGTTCAGCCTCATTTGGTTCCTTGTTATGGTCATACATTCTGCAGATTTGAGTCACAGCTGCTCTCATCAACACCCACAGGCAGCCAATTCCAGACAAAAACATGACTAGAGTCTACAGCCATCCAAGCAGCTCCAGGAGGCTGAGCTAACCTTAGCATGCCCCACCAACTCACAATGACAATGCTAACATGCTGATGCAAAGTAACTAACACTCGCTAACATGTTTTTTTTTAATATAATGGGAAAAGGTTACAATCGTCATGCTCAGCTGGGTCAGATGACTCTGCAGTAGTCACAGGTATGTATCACCTCCGGATCCGATTGGCAGTGATGGAAATACAATACGGTTGAGTGCTCTAATTTTAGCGATACCATCCCTTTCTGCCCAAGCAGCACTTGCACATCATTCCAAATTAGTCTGTACCGAGTTTGAAAGAGGGCCTGAATAAGCAAGAGATATATCAAAAGTAACCTGTGTTAGTTTTCACTGGCCTCCCTGCTGCTTTCTACTGTTTTCGAGCCTGTCTGTGATGTTGAATGTCACACACCAAAAAAAAACCCCAAAAAAACCCACACACAGAAAGGCATACTTATCTGTTGCAGAGCCATGTACACAGCTCTGGTCTACTGGCAATGATAAAGGGGTCCATCAGCCATTTAAGCAGGTTTTCCTATGTTTAAAAATCTCATGTACATGTGTTAATTTTGGTGAAATGGGGTAAAAGGTTTTCCTTGTGCAGCATCTTAGTTTACCCTGTTAGCATGCTAACATTTGCTTATTAGCACAAAACACAAAGTTCAGCTGAGGCTGATGGGAATGTTTTTAGTTTTGTAGGTATTTCATCATAAACCATTGTACTGGACAGATAAAAAATTTGACCAGGGTGTTAGGTGTTAGGGGATCTCCAAATTCCGCAATTCCGCAATTTATTAGCAGGTCATAAATGTTTACACCAAATTTCATGGCAATACACCCAATAGTTGTCGAGATATGTTGCTCAAAATAAAAATGTCAACCTGCTGGTGGCACTAGAGGTAAAGTCAGGGACTTGACAATGTCAGAAGGATTCGCCCTCTTAGGACCATGCCTGTCTGTACAACATTTCATGGGAAAACATCCAGTGCCAATCTGAGAGATATTGGCAATGCTATCCTGCCACGCCATAGCCTAATATTTTTCTTATGCAGTCCTCATTCTACACTGGAAGTGATCCCCCCTCCAGTAGGCATTGGAAGTGGGATGATGAGGTTGCTGCAGTCCACCCTGCTGGTTTGCAGATGGTATGAGCATTGGAGCATTTTTTTGGAAACAATTTAAGTAATCCAGCACGGTTCAGGTTTAAATTGTTGCAATCTGGGCTAGTTGATACATTGTAACTAGGGATGGGAATTGATAGGATTTTATTGATATCAATGCCATTATCGATTCTGCTTATCGATCCGACTCTTTATCGATTCCCTTATCGATTCCTCCTGTGAATTAATGATATCACCTCCTGTTGTTTGTAACCCAAGACATCTGCTTCCATAACATTTTATTATGAACTAAAGCCATGGTCTAGTTTAGAAAGACGATGAGAAAGATTTGGAAAAAAGCACCACACCCCCTCCCCTCTGAGCTCGTGTCCCTCTCCCCTCGGAGCCTCCTAACGACACACCTCCTCCTGCATAGAAATGTTTCGACGTCGTCTAACCACACCAAAAACGGCAGCTTTCAAAGTCATAAGCCAGCATTGGCATACAGTTATCTATGTCACAATAACAGCCACAATGAGTTGTCATTAATGTTACTCCTAGCTGGTGATCTAGAGATAAATCCCTGCCCACAGCCTGAGTGTGTCAACACCACGCAGCTAGTGCAGCTAACTCAGGTGAAGCAGCTAACGCAGCTAGCCCAGCATATTATAAGAACAAATGGCGTGCAAATCAACTCAACTGCCCTCATCTTACTATCCTTGGTGTTCCCATGAAATCCGACAACAGGAGCGGGGATGCGCCGAGGCTCCACAGCGGGCTAGCAGCTCCAGTGAGGCTAACAACAACAGCGTCCTGCCGCTGTGTACCTGGAGCGGGGATGCGTGAGGCTCCACAGCGGGCTAGCAGCTCCAGGGAGGCTAACAACAACAGCGTCCTGCCGCCGTCTACCTGGAGCGGGGATCTGCCGAAGTTCCACAGCGGGCTAGCAGCTCCTGTGAGGCTAACAACAACAGCGTCCTGCCGCCGTGTACCTGAAGCGGGGATGCGCGAGGCTCCACAGTGGGCTAGCAGCTCCAGGGAGGCTATTAACAGCATGAAGTGAAGCCACGGCTTTGACCGCTTCTGTCTCTCCGCCATTACGTCTTCTTTGTTGTTGAACGTGCGGCTGACTGACGAGCATAGATTCGGCGTAATGAAAAGAATCGATAAGGGAATCGTTAAGCATAAAGGCTAATGATGTCGTTGAATTGAACCAGTTGGAACCGGTTCTTAACAGGAACCAGTTCTCGATTCCCATCCCTAATTGTAACCGCATATTCTGAAATCCAAAGAGAAACAAGCCTGCACAATCCATCCTACTACAAGAGAGAAGGGCTTATTTTATACCTCTGCGCCGGCGATAGCCATGACCAGAAGCATTGTTTTTCATGGTCGTCTATTTGTACATATGTCTATCCATCCCATTATTTTGAATGTAAAATCTCAAGAATACCTTGAGGGAACTTCTTCAAATTTGGCACAAACGCCTATTCAGACTCAGAAATGAACTGGTCAGATTTTGGTAGTCATAAGTCAAAGGTCAAGGTTATTGTCACCTTGTCTGTGTCATTCTCGTGAACCTGATATTTCAAGAACACCTTGAGTGAATTTCTTTAAATTTGGCATAAACGTCCACTTGGACTCAGCAATGAACTGATAAGATTTTGATGGTCAAAGATCAAGGGAATTTTTGGAAATTTGGCACAGATGTTCACTTGGACTTAACAAGGTCAGTGTTTCCCACAGGATTTTGGGAAACTATGGCGGGGGGGGACCCCCCCCCCTGGAAGAAAATTTTGAACATTGTAAATGACTTTGTATACAAAATGTACAGAACAGTAAAATCATCAAGTTTTGAAAATGTATTGCAATTTAATTTTGTCTTTAATGTTATTATCTTATATTATCTTTGTAATATGATTATCTTATATAATATTATTACTATCCTAAAACATTCTCCAGGTCCTCTGTAACTCTGCAGGACTTATTTCCACTCTGCCCAGCAGCAGTACCGTGGCAAACGGTCCCTAACTGTGGGGAGAACAGAGCAGGCTTCCACGGAGGTCCGCCGCTTTTCCCGGTCCCTCTTCTCCACACTTTGGGCTCTAGTTTCGCAGACCGGGCGAGGCGGGGGCGCAGCGCACCTGCGCTTCGCCAACTGGGTGTGGCCAGGCGGATTTTGCAAGTTTGGCACACCGAGCGCGCTGGCGCAGCTACTCCTCTATCCCACCTCCGTCCCTCCTACCTGCGCAAGTC
>NC_065508.1:36648777-36679161 GCF_006386435.1 Epinephelus moara | reverse complement strand
CTGGATCTGACAGCCTGAGCACATCGGCACAAAACGCTACGGCGTTCGAGATATTATTTATATCATGAGAAGTCAATACTTTCGGCAGCCTAAATCTTTTATTTAGAAACTATGGCGGGTCAAATTAAACTATGGCGGGCCGCCATAGTTTCGTTAATTAATGGGAAACACTGAAGGAACTGGTTAGATTTGGGTGGTCAAAGTCAAGGTCACAATGACACTGCATTCATCTTATTCTTTTGAACGCAATATCTCAAGAAGGCCTTGAGGAAGTTCCCTCAAATTTGGCAAAAATATCCACTTGGACTCAAAAATTAAGGGATAAAAATTTGGTGGTCGAGGGTCAAGGTCACTCTGACCTCACAAAACATGTTTTTGGCCATAACTCTAGAATTCACACGCTAATCATGACAACATTTCACACGAATGTCTACTAGGATAAAAAGAGAAATGATGACATTTTATATCCAAAAGGTCAAAAGTCAAATTCACCGTGACATCAAAAACACTTCTGGCCATTATTCAGTATCTTATCTTAGGAACTGAAGGGGAGACACAGTCAGACACTGAACTGGTGGCTCCAAACTTGGGTGACTACTTTGAAAGTGTACTGATTGTATAGATCTTCTGTGCTGCTGAGGAAAATGTGTTTGAAGCATCCATGTTTTCACAGACATGGATGTAAACTGTAATTGCAATCTGACTGGTTCACGCTGGCATACAGCGTGAACCAGTTATAGGTTGCAAAGTGTTAAGTCGCAAGATTGTGCCGTATGAATACATTAACACTGGAGAGCAGCAGCTATGGTTATTGAATAAAGTGACGTAACATTATTTTTATATTCGGTGACAGTACCTCCGGCTCAAATCATCTTTTAAAGTGTATGCCCACTCCACAAGTGAAGCAGAGCACTGAACAAACTTCTCTGTGTCTGTGCAAATCAAAACAAATGTGACTAGCTCTCGTCCTGTTGTTGTTCATATTATGTCAGGGGGCAATTACATAAAGTTGAGCTTTTCCCAACTCTCCACTGTAGTGCCGCTGGGCGCCCTTTAAATCTCTATAAGTTTAGGTCACATTCACAATGAATAGCAGTCTATTGCTGTCCCAGCTTTTGAGCGCATATGTGTGAGCAGGACATTTGTCTTATTTTATAATATAGTGGCCGAAAATCCATTAATGCATCTTTGAAAAAAGACTGGATGTGAAAGGGCCTAGCACAGTGTGTTGTTCACCTGGTCATAGCATGTGGGCGTAAGCTTGCAGGCAGTGCAAATCAAGGTCAAGAGAAAAACAATGATGGTCAATAACACTCATGACACTTCTTCTTCCATCGCAGTGCACTGTGAGTTGCCAAAATGGTCTGAGGCAAAGAAAAACCCTCAATTTACCTCAAGAAAATGACACTTTCATAATGCAAAGTGCACTATGTTTCTGCACAACAAGGCCCACTATGTCTTACAAAGCCTTTATGGTATTTGTAGTTGTAGTTTTGAGAAATGGCTGTGGACGAGATTATACTTTTTTTTTGTTGTTGAATATATCACAGAGGTTAATAATTCCAAAGTTTGCGGCGTTTTTAATTTCTGTAGCTCCTGAAATATAAAAGTAGACATAACAGTTATCGTTGGTCAATCCTCCGCAAAATTCAGTGTGCATTATGTAGATGAAGGGATGTCTGTATGAATACATACAGTGTGTGTCAGGTATAGTTTTACACTGTGATATTGCAAAATATAGCACATTTTGTAATGCTTATAATACGTGCGGCCAGATGCATACAACTTCACAACTAAAACAGAGTGCTTGCACAAAAGCAGTCCTGTACATAGGCATTCATTTCATCAGATTTATAAAGCTGTGTTTATGGCTTTAAAGATACAGCTTACTCTGTTTTGTAACTCTCAATCATTGTGGCGTTGACACAATTTCGATTCGATGCAATTCAGGGGCCTGAGATCGTTATGAAACAATATTTTATGCCCTTTTAACACAATCAGTTTCAGAAGAAGCTGCCACCCCTTTCTTTTTTACATTTGACAATAGATAGTAAAACACAACACATAAATAATGTGAATAACTTAACTGCACTTGAGCGGTTACAGTTTACCTTTAATTGACTCCACTAACACACATAAAGCAGCACATGGGATAAGTTAACCTTCTGGAAAAGATCTTTTCATTTTAACTCAAACCATGATCTGTTTCCTAAAATGTCAAGGTTATCTGGTTTTAGGCCCTGAAGGCAAACTTCTCCGAGCAGCCATAAAACATGGATTCACAACAAGATCCTTTAATAAAAGTATCAAATTCAGCTCTGTAAAAACTGTCATGGTTCGTAGACATGTCAATTGTTTTTTTGCTAGTGACCCATTATTAGCTCAAGCATATTTATCTTGCATAAATTAGCCTAGCAGCTAGCAGACTTTTTTCCTCCATTCATAAGTTAACAAATTACATGTATCATTTATATGGCCTTTTCCTCACCGTTGCTTTAAGTCACTGCATCTCCCGACAGAACAACTTGGCTGAATTTCACCGTGCATGCAGGTTTTTTCCAGCTGAACATTGTTAAAACAGTGTTGCTAATGTTGCTATAGTGGGAAGGTAACAGAATGAGATGCCGACCAGGCAGGTTATGTTATGTAGTGTTTTATCTTGTAACTGCATTGTTTACGTACGGTATGTGTTTATCTGTTGACCAGTTTCTTGACAATGAGAAATATAGTAAATAAAGTGCAATTTCAATGACTGTGTTGCATCAGTTAGGTTTTCCAGTGGTGGAGGGGCAGCCACCATTACGCACAGCTGTGGATATTTGTAGCATCTGTACCACCAATTCATCACATTTCCATAGACCATCATTAGTTAAAATCTCAATCATCATTATTATTAAATGTCACAAGGATGATCAATGATTCATTCACATTGCTCATGTGGAAACTGACTTTACAAAGTACTTCGCAACAATAAAATTAAATGATCACTAACAGGGAGATAAATATAAATTTAAGTAATGATTAAATTAATCTCTCATAAATAATTTAAAATTTACCCTATGAATGTGCCTTTCAGTGATATTTTACACATGCAGCCTGTAAAATATCCCTCTCTCAATTAAGCCTATATGTAATCTCATCCTTGTCATTTCAACTGCAGCTATCTCAGCTAGAACTCTGTGTACGCCTGGTCTTAAGTATGTGTGAGGTGTGCAAACTCTCACCACACATTGTTCCATTATGAATACCAGTTTATGTGTGGGTGGGAAAAAGGCCCCAGGTCATTAGGGCTACTGTTATCATATAAAATGCCAAGATATTGTGCAGAAATATGTACTCATGTTTTAATGTAAGCTATTAAAGTAACAGAATTCTTGATACAACAACTGAGGGTATAATTGGATACTGTGTTGATAGGGTGTATGTATGAAACATGGAAAAACTATTTTTTAGCAGTAATAAACCAAACATGCCTTATTCTCAGTCTGTTTTAGAAAATTATGAAAGTGGGAATGTTTAGAAAATGCCAAGTTTTGATTGATGTGGTTGTTTTGCAGTTTTATTTTCTGTGATTTAGACCCACCGTTCTATTTGAGAGTAGGTAAGCAGACTTAAAGTGAACTTTGGGGAAAATGAGACCGGCATGCAGCTTACTTACTTGGTCTGCCTTAGGGAGAAGTTTATGGTGTGTATCTGTGTACGTGCGTCTGTGTTAATGTGTGCATGTGTTTGTGTGTTTGTGCGCACACACAAGGAGTTATTGGGTGAGGTTGGGCTCAAAATACAAGGAGACTAGTGGTGTATTACTCAAGGGACTTTGAACCAATTTCACCTTATGTAATATGACTCTGGGGAAATCAGCGCTGTCACACAGTGTTTATGGAAAAGATATCAATAGCGGATACATTTGCAAAAGTGAGGAGAAAAATAATGCAGAGGCAGCATACATGCCAGTGGTTGGCATCAGCAAAGGTGTCAAGGGAGTCATGCTGAATATAAAATTTAAAAAAAAAGGTGAACATGGAGCCGTAAATGGAATGTCTGCTTCCCAATCCAATAAATATGGTGTAGCATATTGTCAGAGCAGCCAGTTATGGCTGCATGTAAGTGAAGAAAATTCAGCTGGACCAAGGGGACAACCATTTTGGTCTTCATCTTGCAGAGAAAACATTTGCAGGCAAATGTCAGGAATACACTTTATATGTCCATCGTAACACTTTAACTGTTTAAATGCAAAATATGGCTTTACTTTGTTAAAGACTGTCGTACATTTATTAGTTTCATTCACTCATTGACGAAAATTAAATTTGTTAAGTTGTGTCAGTTGCTGAGCAATGTAGCAAATGTTAGTAGTGCCATAAGAATTGTATGACTTCAGGCTTTGTGTAAAATTCTGTCGATGTCAGTTCAGTATTGACTGATGTTAAGTGCTTGTTTGGATTCTGACGGATAGAAGAGTAGAAAGAAGTGCAACTGGTAATGCCAAGCGTTTTAGTTCAGTCTTTGCAGGTTAAAAGTGTGTTGTAAGCAGTAAAACATTGATCCATGTTATTAATCATATTGAAGTGTTTAATAATTATTAGGGAGGCCAAAGGCAAGGGATTGAAAAGATTGGCTTCCATCTAAACTGGAGGTTGGGGAGGCTGAGACACCTAACAGGATCTGGCGTCATGAGGGTCATTAAGTCAATCCTTGTTAATTTCATTAGACCAGATAAATGTTGAAATATGTTTGTTCAGAGATTTAAGAAAAAGCATTAAATTTGTTGATTCATCTTATAACCTGAATATCCTCTGAATTGCTCTATTGTACTGTAAAACTACAAACCTCTGTGAGACAGGAGGATAGAGTCACAGCCTGCATACAAATGTTTCATGAATAACACTGGCACGGCTGTACACTCTGCTGTTGGATTATCGTTCTTCTCCCGTAAGGTGTGAGACCGATAACTACATCTTCAGTCAGTAAGCGAATAAACAGTTTGCAGCTACGGCTGGGCAATATTGAAATTCCCCCTGATGATAAATATTTAAGAAAAACATTAATGTGCAATATGATAAAAAGAAAAGAAAAACACAGCGCAAGTACATACTAATAGATATGGACTGGAGAGGCATGTTGTAATGCCCTTAAGTGGCTGCACAGTGGCCATAATGTATAGGCAGTGAGCATTATTTTGCACAGCGGCATACTGAGATCAATAAGTCAGATCACTCAACTGGAATGTTTTATTGGCATTGATGTATAATATGGGGGTAATGCAGATATAGGCCTACGTTTTATTGTATAAACAAACCAACTAGCAGCAATTTGCAAACTCACTGAGGTGAGGTTTTGCATTAACAACCTTATGAGCAGTGAAGTAGTAGGTTTAAGCAATCCATTCATTTTAAAATATTATTTATTTCCCTGTTTCTTTTGATGCCATTAATTGCATGTTTGTTGAAACATGATTTATCACTAGTGTAGCTGCCTCCGCAAACAAGGGGGAGTTGCTGCTTAACGAGCGGCTGAGAGGCAGACCATGGGGGGAAAAGCAGCCCTGCACATTTTCACACAACTCTGTGAATTCAGTGTTTATTTTTTAACAAATTAGAGTTGGTGGTTGTTGAAACTGTGAACTAACTAACTGGATAAATAACAACACTAAGACAATTTTTACAAGTTTTAGTTTATTTCTTTTAAGTTTGAATAAAGTGTGTGTTATGATGAGTAAGGCAGTTAGCTAGCGTTAGCTTGGTGAAAGAGAGAAACTTGGATTGGTGTATGGTTGGATTTTTCTGTTTAATAAGGAAGAGGAATAGCCCAAAACAGTTCTCAATGTAATGAGGATTACACACTTTGCAGCCCCACTGACATGCGTTGTCACCATAACAACTAACAAAAATAACCATTTTGTTTTTGCTAGTCAAATGAACACTGCATGCAGTTCAGTGACATTTCTATTCATTCTATTTGTATGGCTGATAAAGAAAGCAAGAAAAAGAAAGACAGTGACTATATATAACACAAAATTCATAACGGGCATTGTACAATTAGTGATGTCCAATATTGTGGCCAAATGATATTGTTTTGAAACACGATCTTGTCATATTGCCTATTGGCTTATTTGCAATCCTGCATTGATTTGCTCAGTTACATAGTATAGTTTCTGCATTGCTAATAATGTATGAAGTTTGGATTTTTTTCACCAGTGTCCTCTTTGGTCACTTGCCAGGATGTCCATAACATTACAGACAATACAGAGCTAACCAAGCTAATGTTAGCTTCTTTCACCAACTTTTTTCAGACAAGAATAACACTTTGTGTATATGACTGAAGTCTACAATTACAAACAAGCCATGGGGAAACAAGGTTGTAATAAAAAAGCTATCTGTTGGTTTGTTCTTTAATGCTAGAAAGTGTAATGCTCTTCTCCCAGGAAATATCTCCAGCTCACCAACGTTATATTGTGAGCAGACGTTTGGAGCGTTGAGTGGAAATGACAGAAGCGTCTTTCTCCCTAATACAAGTCAGTGTAAGTGATGATGAAGCTGTTAATTTTAGGGTAAAAAAAAGTTGCATAATGTTGTTTCAAAGTTAATTTAACTTTACTGTATTTTCTGTGCTCTTTTAAATCTAATCATTCATAGCCCTATTTTAATCACACATGCACAAAGACAAATGCAAAGTGGTTGCTAACCTTGGGCGCACACACTGTGTGGGCGTCTCCAGATGCCTGCTGTATTGATAGGAGCAGCAATGCAAAATGCAAACAGGCTGGTTTAAATGGAATAGAAAGTGGGGGGTGTGATGATTAATAAGTTCACTCTCAGCCAATCACCCCATCGATGTCAGAGCTCTGAAATAGCTGTGCCAGTCACAGTGAAGCACGGCAACAACAGCTAAACAAATTAAGAATTGTAATGTAATCACATTGTTGTAGTACAATTGGGGGACACTTGGAAATGGTGTGAGATTAACAGGAATCCATTATTTTTCATTGTCAGTGGTTTGTTTTAGTCAGTCAGGGCCAATCACATCAGCTCCATTATCACTTAGAAAGCAGTGCCCTCCTCATCATGATGTACTGACAGCTCGGTAATGGAGTCCAGTCTGGCCTCCCAGACAGCTGAGTCAACATGGGCTGTGAATATAAGCAGTCAAGGCAATGATGTCTCTTCTCAAACTGAGTACACAAAATGAATATACTAATATCATTATATATGGTTTGCATGCACAGTTTACTTATTAATTGACTTTGTTGTCCGCCAGTTCAGTCTATTCAGGGTCACCAGTTTTATGGACTTTGATCCACTTGAACCTTTTCAGTCACAGCATTATTTTAAAAAGGTTAACATGCTTATATATTCATATATTCATAAAGAATGGCATAAGGAATCAAACAATAGGTGTGTTCTCTGCAATATTTAAAGCATATTTTAAGATGATAAGATTTTAAGTTTACTTGAGAGAGTATTCAGTACGGAGAAAGTAGCTGTACACTGCGCCAGAATTTTGATTGTGGGTGGGCCATTTAATCACAGAGGTCAATAATGTTTGCCCTCCTTTAACCGTTAGCAACTGGTAGAGTCCCCTCATGCAGTTGGCATCTAAAGTAGTGGTTTCTTGTGAAACTAGACAACCAGAGGCATCCATTGGTACCAACCATGTTGGTGTAGCATGAACTCTCACCTCAAGATATCTGAATGAAAATGGGTTCTATGGATGCCCACGAGTCTTCTGTAAACTTGAGTCGGCTTATCCCCAGTAAATGTTTTATTTCCTAGAATCAGTGTACTCCGTTTAATTAAAGCTGTATATTCGGACACCTTGACCTTGATCACATTGAGAGGGAGAGAGAGAGAGAGAGAGAGAGAGAGAGAGAGAGAGAGAGAGAGAGAGAGAGATGTACTGGGTGAGCTAGACTGACCTTAAACAAGACAGAGAGTGGCGCTGTCAGTCTATAAATTTGACCGAAACCGTCTGTGCTTTCAAGTCAGTATAGAGATTATCAAGTCAGGCAGAAATTTTCAGCTCAACCTCTCATTCTGCCAACATTATTTTTAGGTTCCTCTAGTCTCAATAGGAAATGCTTTTGCAGCCACAAATTAGACAGTAACTGTATCAGTATTCTAAGCCTTTGCTAAATGCATTCTACACAGCTGGAAACTGACATGCCAGACTTTCCACATAATAGCAGCATAATGAATGTTGCCTTTTACCTTTTTTAGAGAGTGACATTCTTTTATGCCTGCATGCAAGCAATAGCTGTAGCTCGTGAACGTGATATCTCAAGAACGCCATGAGGGAATTTACTCAAATTTTGCACAAACATCCACTTGGACTCAATGATGAACTTACTAGATTTCGGTGATCAAAGGTCAAAAGTTGAGGTCACTGTTACCTTGTCTGTGTCATTCTTGTGATACCTCAAGAACACCTTGAGGGAATTTTTTTTATTTTATTTGGCACAGACGTTCACTTGGACCTAAGAATGAAGTGATTTGATTTTGGTGTTCAAAGGTCAAGGTCACTGTGACCTTGCATTCATCTTATTTTCATGAGTGCCATCTCCCCAGAAGGCCTTGAGGGAATTTCTTCAAATTTGGAACACACATCCACTTGCACTTTCTGAAACATGTTTTGGACCATAATTTAAGAATTCAAACACTTTTTATTACAGAATTTTACAACAGTGTCTGATAGGACAAAATAATGAGATGATGACATTTTATACCCAAAAGGTCAAAGGCTGACATCATTTTGTTCTGCAAAATCACTTTTCTGGCCATTACTTAAGGTTATTTCTCAGGAGCAGGACCATTTTTATTTTCTCGTGAATGCAGTGGTGTTTTCCTTTATGCTTTTAATGGTGAAAATTATAACTTTACAGCCTCTCTTTATCACCTTATCACTGGTGAATGCAGCTACCATTCTCTGTAGAAGACAGAGCGACACTGTTACTACTGTATCGGTCCAACACAGGGTATATTATATTGACAGTTGTTACATCCGAAGACAAATCCAGCAGGTATTCTACGTTTTAATATATGTGGATACAATAGCCTAAACATTGAATTTAGGCAAGTTCAGGGGTTATCTTTAGTCATCTATCGCTGCCACTTTCATCATTTTGTAAAATTGAACCTCAAAATATTTCTTCTAATATTAATTCAAATAGTTTCCAAAGCTGCTTTGATAGTTATGTCCTCCACATGCTTGATGGGTTAGACAGATGTCTTCCTCAGTGTTGTTACTTTTCAAATAAAGGACACTGTACTATGAATAACTAAAAATGTATAATCAGTTAAATCTTCCCCTCAGCAATCATTCTGTTATGAGAGAGTGTCACTGTGGCTTGTAAGGGTGGGATTGAGTGATGCTCGAGAGGCAGAAGGAGACAATGAGCTGCCACAGAAGACAAGTAGCACCTGAGACATGTTAACCCTCCCCTAGATTTACTCACATTTTCAGCAGAGAAGACAAAGACGTGTGAATAGGCTTCTTTGACAAAGTGAAAACAAATCTGTGTGGGTGGGTGCTTTTCAACTAGTGGTGGCATTTATCCATTATACAACTGTATGTATCCTATTGCTGGCGTATCTTATAAAGTGAAGTACTATTGTGACTACCATTTTTTAATGACAATGTCTGGAGCGGGCTGGACTTGGCTGTCTGTCAGTTACACAATATGTATTAATGATTGGCTAACAAAGTTGATCATGGCTAAGCCTACTGGAGGTAAAAAAAAAATTTAAAAAAAAAAGTTGTTTTAATAATTAACTTTGCAGAAAAGGCTCGACTAACCATTCTCAAAAACTTTCATACAGTCTATGGCAGCAACAGTATTGATTATAACAGCAGAGTTACTACAAACTTCATAATATCTCACTGGAAACAAATCTAAGATGTCAATAAAATAAATCATTATACATCACAGTACTGAGTGAAGTAAATGAGTAATGTTATTAAAGAGTGGAAAACAGTCAGTATCAGTCATTCCTCCTGTCCTCTGTCCCCCCTTCTACTGCTGATGTGATTAACTGCCTGCAGGTAACTCTGGTAAATTTTATGATGCTTGGCAAACTAAGCTGAACAGTTAGACTACATACAGACAGCTTTCATTTATCTTGTCTTTAACAATTCGCTATTAGCAAGCCTAGCTCACTGCATTCGTGTAAACATATCAGTGGTGGATGAAAGATTGGGACAGAGCGACTTGAAGTATAGCTTTCTACATGCTGAGCATGTGTATTGATAAAGTATTGGCTTTTTGCTGGCAAGAATTTTATTTCACTTACCTAAACAAGCGTAGTTTTCATCAACTAGAGTAATCTTTGAGTTCTACTGACTTCGTCTGCACCACAGCCTCTGCTCATCTGTTCACTGACTTGACTCTGCCATGTGTGTGTGTGCGTGTGTGTGTGTGTGTGTGTGTGTGTGTGTGTGTGTGGATGAGGTCAGCCTTGACATACAGGCAGCAACAGAGAGGCTGCACCATGATAAACCAAAACTTTAAAAAGTACCAATAAAAGAACAAAACCGTCAGAAATTTTCAATACTACAGTCTAATACTACGTCCTAATAGTTCTACCTCACAGCTGTTTGGCACCAGGCCTTGGTACTCATCTCTAGCTGGGCCACTCAGAGGTTGCCTCTGGGCCATATGTAGCTCGTGGGCCACCAATTAAATAGCCCTGTGTTACAGTATCATTTCAGCTGACTTTTTCTGTACAGTAATGTGCAGTGAAACTTTGTCAAATTTGATATAGTCATCAATGTTTGACCATTGCGCTTCCCAGTAAATCTATTATGGAAACATTTTTTTTATCATCAGTGGCAGGTTAGTAGTTGTGAAATATAATATTTGTCTGGCTGAGATTTTTAAATCACGTCATCTAATGAGTCCACTCTGCACTTGAGGTTTCAGGTTTCTTTGTCAGCATTGCATACTAGACTGTGATTGGCTTTTGTATTAGTGACATATCTAATGCGTGCCTGCCACGACACTCTCACTCTGGAGTTTGAGCACACCTGTGGGGCATCTACTTTGAAAACAATGAATTTGTGGGCACAAAAAAATGCAACATATGTACAGCCCCTATGGCAACTTTACATAATACTCACATTTTCTGAATCACAGCTCAAAGCTTTCCATAACTCTGACAAAAGCCCCATGAGCCAGAATCAGAGAGTTTAACAGGACCAATGGACTCCACCAAGTGGTACCTAATTACATTGAAGATTGGAGACTGATCAGATTTCCTGTTTTAGTACACACGTCTGTCTTTGAAGATAAGATTTTCCTGTCCAAAGTGAGCGGGATACCAGACTGGAAATTCACTGTTAAGTAAGAGTTTAATGTCATGTGTTATGAAGGTCTTAATCTCCTTGATGGAATGATGTTTAGACACACTCTGAACAAGCAGGTAATAAAGAGCACGCTCTGCTCCAAACCATCTGTGTGTCGGTGGGGAAGCAGACGAGCGGCCAGGTGGGCACCAATACTCAGGGACCCAGGTGCCCTGGAGCCAAGATCCCAGAGAGAGCCTGCAGATTACAGCCACTAATTAGTCAGCGGGTCAGAGTGCAAGCAAACTCCTGTGCCAGGATCCTGTGCATGTACGCACACAAATACACACACACACAAACAATTAGACGAGATGAAGTGTATGCATATGTTACAACACATGAATGATACTACACCTCAGGGGCCTGACTGAAAATTTCACATAATCATGCCTGCCAGATGACTATACAGTATATTGTCTAAAAGACCTGGATTATGCTGAGGTCACATACCTAATTGCTCATTTTGTTTATCTGTCTTACTCATGCATATTTATTATGACTTTATCAGCTTATCATAGGCTTAAATAATGTGTTTCACAGATGTATTTAATTAGTTTCTGATTAAAGGAACAGCCTCAAGCAGTTTGCAGGTAAATAGGTTTGGTGGGTTTTTTTGTTTTTGTATTTTTTTGATTTTTTTTTCCCCTGAGGGTGACAAAATACAAGATAAATAGTGATATAGTTATTGGTTCAGGTTTCATAATTTTATTTTCACTTCATTACATATGATCTGACTGTGTAGTTTCTATTCTGAAATGTGTTACAGGAAAATATATTTTTTGTTGTGTGATTCAATAAATAGCACAACCATTTTTGGCTGTGAGTGAGTGGCTTTTGGGGTTTTGTTGATCTGTTTCTGTGGTATAATGCATGAGATCACTTATTGTCGGGTGTATGCGCTGAGTAGTGGTTGAATGTATAGAAAATACGTGAGTGCTGTAGGTGCTCCCCAGGGATCCTTCTACTTTTACTACTTTTACGCGCGGTATCAACTGTAGCAGCAAACGCGAAAATGACACAATTTCGCAACCAGGTGGCGAGCGCGAACCGCACACACCTCTTACCACATTTTTTTTTTTTTTATGACACTGCCCCCTCCTTGCAACTCGGTCGCCCCCTGCATCTATCAATTCTAGTGTCGGGGCTGTATCAGTAACCTATATCAGCTATACTTTGAAAATTTTCACTGCTTTACCTTGCTGTCAGACAGTTCTATCTGACAGGGAACTGCTGCCGTCATCTCAAAGCCACCAGACTCCACTGACAAAAACAGTAATTTTACTTCACAGAACACAGGGGTTGCTGCTCTACCAATGACTCAATTAGTTAATGTGTAAGGTAAAGCGGAGAAGATATTCCAAATACAGTGTACTCTTAAACTGAAATTGATGTTTTTAGGTGGTTAAAATATGTTTTGCTGCAGCCCTTGTCCACATCAGGACATTGTTTTGCTTTGGTGCAGGTGCATTTGGCTTGTGAAAGACGCTGGCAAAGCAACATAGTACCTAAAATAAATTAAATCTATCGATGGTGGTTTATATGGAAGTGATTGTTGTTGTTTGTGCAACATCACAGTGATTCAGTCTATACTGTACTTCAAAGAATACATTTGTAGGGGCTGCATGCAATTTGTGCGGCCTTCATCCCCTCATGACAAATGCAGAATTTTATTGGAGTGATGGTAAATGTTGGTGGGGCATTGCTCCTGTAGGTTTTTGCTAAGACATGTCAGGTGAAGTCTATGTGTCTGCTTTATTTTTTCTTCAGCTTGGATTGTAGGGTGTAAATTGCTTGTTGCTATGGCGTCCTTGGAATTTGGCTGTGGATTTACAGCAGTAGCCTCTATCAACAGTATATGAATGTGTATGATATTCATATACTGAAGTTCACTTATTAATATACAGTTCCAAAATTGATTTTACATCACATAGCTGTCTGTTGACTTTACCGTTCAAGTAAACACACCATCAAAAACTGGAGACGTCAGCTGCAACGCACACATTCCTGCTTCTAATGGCTACAGTTTGGGTTTTTTTTAACAAGAAAATATCTTAACAACTCACCTTTGACAGATGAGACTGTCATTATTATAGACCGATCAAGCGCCAAAAACATTTGGAGAGGGGTGAGTGTGTGCCACAGTCAACAAGCTATGGAAATTGCTTGCTAGTTTGTATGAGCAAATGAAAATACAAGTAAACATAATCTACTGACAGCTAGGAGGAAACAATGCTAGTTGTTAATAACTATTTGTCAAAAACACCTTTGTGAAGACCACTGGTGTCACAAAAATATATTTAGCAACATCAGTATACCTGAGTCAAGTTCTGGAGCTCCAACTAACTTTTTCTGACAAAGACAGTCTGTTATATACCTGAAAAGACTTCTCCTTTCCCTAAGTCTTTACCTTATTTTTTAAACAAAACCAACCAATTACAGACCTGTAATTACTAATTACTTTTTTTTTTTTTTTTTTTTAAATCTAATAGGGTCAAACCTGCCCTGATTCATACCGAGTTCTTGGTACTTTCCATTCAGCTGGTGTTTTGAATACCATAGTCGTCTACTGTCCACCAGTTGTCTGCGGGTGTGTATACCATAGCTGCCCACTGTCATAGTGGATTGTCACAGTTCTTTTCTCCACTTAAACTGAAAAAAAAAATGTTTGAGGAGTTTTAAGCAACCATTAATTCTGGGCCATTGCCAAACTGTATTTTTTTTAATTACACGACAACTATGTAAATAACTCAAGCATACTACACTTGAATAAGCATTTGATTAAACACAGGATTCGATGTCTTTAGTGGTTAAACAGTTTTGCTTTTCTGTCTAACTTAAATCATTGTTCACAAAAAAGTTAGGTTTGTCCTCAAAAACAACTTTAAAGAAAATAATGGTGATTTTTAAAAGAAACCAAAGACTGCTGGTAGTAAACAGTTGTCACTCATGTTCAACATTTTGTTTAGCCATTCAACCACCAACACTGCCTCTCTTGGCAGACTTTGTGGCTTTAAAACAACGTCAAACTACTTCCTCCTTTGCTTCTGATGGACACGACTCGAGGGCTTTGTCACCTGAACCACACACAATGTGAGTGCAATGCAAATTGAGGCAGAGTTGATAGTGTGATGGTTTACTGTCTGGAATGGGATTGAGGCTGGGTTTGAATGTGTCAGCACCACGGAGAGAGACACAATGACGGAGCGGATTTGAATTTCCAGTGAATGTTAATTTCAGAGGCAACTATAGTCAGGCTTAGTTCTAAGACTTTTTAGTAAAGAAAGCTACATTTAAGAGAATTAAAACCACTGATATGGAATATTGCATCAAAATGTTGCATAAAGTAAAGTCAACAGAAAAACAAAGTTTCCATGGACAAAAGCTCAGCAGCTTGGTGGTAGATGGTAGGACAAACTCACCAGGAGGTGGCAGCCAGGTATGAGAGATGTGAGCATTTGGAAAAGTAGGAGATTAACTGTGCTTTTCCAGCCTCACTTTCCAAGTGTCCAAGTTCTGCATGAGTGCCAGGCAGGAGGAGGTAGCGGCACACTGTGTCAAATGCAGCAGACAGGTCAAACAGGATGAGGGCAGAGGATAGCAAAGCAGTCCGAGCAGAGCAGAGAGCATCTGAAACAGTGAGGAGTCCAGTCTCGGTTCAGTGTGCTAACATGTTTTGACGGTTTATTTTTCTGGTGCATTTCCTGCTTGTTCATATGCGTGTCAGGTCACTGATTGTCAGCAGAGTGCAATAAGAAATCCACTCAGCACGGACTATGTGAAATAACAGCTATACTATGACTTCCATGTTACTAAATCATTGATGGGTTATATAGCTCTGGCTAGAGGTGGGACCAAGTCATTGGGCCTCATTCACAAACCATGCATACAAACATTTTAGTAGAAATCTGGAATTCATCAATGTTTTCTTCACATTATTTGTTAGTATTCTGCAAACAAATTTAGAACCACCTATGTACAAATACTCAAGATACTCAGAAATGGAAACACATGCCTTTTAACTTAATGCAGTTCATATTAAAACCTTAATTTCTTAAAAAGGAATTAACAGACAATATTTTAAACTGTTATTTTGCTAATACATTGGTCAAATGTATTAAATGATTATAAAACTGGCACCCTTTCATCATCATCAATTCTTAATGAAAAAAAAATAAGTGTCAGTTTTTATTTTATAGAAATTGCACATGTAGATTTGTATCCTACTTGTTAATTGGTAGCCTATTAATAGTTATGCAGGATTACACAGTGGCATGGAAAAGTTTGGGCACCCATGGTTAAAAATGTTCTTTACTGTGAATAGTTAAGTAGAAGATGAACTGATTTCCAAAAGGCATAAAGTTAAAGATGAAACATTTCTTCAATATTTTAAGCTAGAATACTTTATAATTTCAATGTTTTCCAGTGTCAAAATAAATCAAGTAAATGTTTGGGCACCCTGCAAGGTAAGTACTTAGTAGCACCCCCTTTGACAAGTATCACAGCTTTAAATCACGTTTTGTAACCAGCTAAGAGTCTTTCAGTTCTTGATTGGGGGATTTTCACCCATTCTTCCAGCAAAAGGCTTCAACTTTTGTGGGATTCTTGGGCCATCTTGCATGCACTGCTCTTTTGAGGTCTATCCACAGATTTTTAATGATGTTTAGGTCGGGGAACTGTGAGGGCCATCGCAAAACCCCTTGAGGTAGTCCATTGTGGATTTCGAGGTGTGTTTAGGATCATTGTCCTGTTGTAGAAGCCATCCTTTCTCTTTTTACAGATGCTGTGATGTTTGCTTCCAGAATTTGCTGGAACTTAACTGAATCCATTCTTCTCTCTACCTGTGAAATGTTCTCCGTGCCACTGGCTGCAACACAAGCCCAAAGCATGATCAATCCACCCCTGTGATTAACAGCTGGACGGGCGTTCTTTTTTTTTTAATTTTTTTTTATTCTTTAGATATTTTTAGGGCTTTTTGCCTCTAATCAATAGGACAGTATTAACATGAAGGGACAGAGAGAGGGTGACATGCAGCAAAGGCCTGTGGGTTGGAATTGAACTCCCGGCCGCTGTGGCAAGGACAAAGCCTTTGTAGATGGGGCCCCTGCTCTACCAGGTTTGCTACTGGTTGCCCCCACAGGTGTTGAATTCTGCACCCTTCTTGTCCAAACATACCTTTGCTCATTGCATCCAAAAAGTCCTATTTTAACTTCATCAATCCACAGGACTTGTTTCCAAAACACATCAGGCTTGTTCAGATGTTCCTTTGGAACCTCTGATGCTGAATTTTTTGGTGAGAACAGAGGAAAGGTTTTCTTCTGATGACTCTAAAGGTGTCACTGCACAGTAGAACAATGCACCACCACTCCAGAGTCTGATCTTTCTGCAGGTCTTTTGCAATCAAATGGGGGTCTTGATTTGCCCTTCTAGAAATCCTACCAGCAGCTCTCTGTGACAGCTTTCATGGACTTCCAGCACCCAACTTGACCTCCTTAGTCCCTCTTAACTGTCATTTCTTAATTACATTACGAACTGAGGAGACAGCTACCTGAAAGCACTTTACTTTCCTTATGATGGCCTTTACTAACGATGACTGTGAACAAGCCATAGTCTTAACAAACTAATTAGGACTTGGCTGAGGCTGTGGTAAAGTTGTCTGAGAGCTAAAATGTCTGGGGATGTCCAAACTTTTGCATGTTGCTCCTGTCCTTTTTTCAATTTAAAATTGTGTAAAAGAAAAATTCTTCACCAATCTTGCTTAAAAAGTTGAAAAGCATGTTTCATCCTTAACTTCATGCCTTATGGAGATCCGCTCATCTTCTACTTACTTACCTATTCACAGTAAACGAAATTTTGACCAGGGTTGCCCAAACTTTGCATGCCACTGTATAAAATAGTCTGATTTACCTCCAAGCAGGTGTTAAGATGGCATATCGAACCTTGCTGGATGATATTGCAGTCCGTGTCTTCAGGACAGCGCGCATCAGAGACCAACATGTTTGAAGAGAGTGACGAATGGCTTATCAGCTGTTTGTGACTGGCAAGACATTTACAGATGCTCTCTGGCCTTAATATGTGCGTAGAAACAATTTCACTGCTTTCTCCATAATGCACCTTTGGGCAAACACATTTCCTACTATAGAGAAATGGGGGCATGGCAGTATGCTGATTGCAGATAGTGGGCAGCTGCCTTTCAATTTAGAATGATTCTGATTCACTAACATACACACAGTGGTAAGAATAAATTTGGCCAATGCACACGTCATGAACCTGATGATGGGTTTGTATGCACACTTATTTTATGTGCACTGTAGGAACGTTTCTACACACATATTAGGGAATAAGGCCCAATGTTTTGCAAGTCAGAAGTCCCATGTCCGGAGTTAAGTCCCAAGTCCTAAACATTGAGTTTCGAGTTCCAAACAAATTGTAATGCGCTCTCTGCAAAATGTAATGCCATTTCAGCAACAGAGTTATGTGTGAAATTTACAAAAATCATGAATCTTTAAAATTTTGTATTTAAAACAAGTTTATTAAAAGGTTACTTAGCTTTTTTCAACAGTACGTTTGCGTATTTGATTTTGTTGAACTGGGGTTCAGTGATTTAGTCAGATCTTTTTGGTTCTTTCCTGTAACTTAATTGGCTGGTGCTGGATTGGTTCAAACAAGGTGGACCATCTGGGGAGTGTCAATTTGCTGGTAATGATTAGCATTAATGATAGCTGATTCAGGAAACGACGGGAAATGAATCAATTCACTCGTATTTAAATCCAAGATGAGTTGCAAGTCTTTTTTTATTTTATCAAGCCAAGTCTAAAGTCGGGCGGCACGGTGGTGTGGTGGTTAGCACTCTCGCCTCACAGCAAGAGGGTTGCCGGTTCGATCCCGGGCGTGGGAGCCCTTCTGTGCGGAGTTTGCATGTTCTCCCCGTGTCAGCGTGGGTTCTCTCCGGGCACTCCGGCTTCCTCCCACAGTCCAAAGACATGCAGATTGGGGACTAGGTTAATTGATAACTCTAAATTGTCCGTAGGTGTGAATGTGAGCGTGAATGGTTGTCTGTCTCTATGTGTCAGCCCTGCGATAGTCTGGCGACCTGTCCAGGGTGTACCCTGCCTCTCGCCCGACGTCAGCTGGGATAGGCTCCAGCCCCCCCGCGACCCTCAAGAGGATGAAGCGGTTAGAAGATGAATGAATGAATGAAGTCTAAAGTCATCAAATTTCGTGACTCGAGTCCACACCTGTATATCTATAGTACTTTCTTGTAACATCCGAATTTTACAGTTGGATCTCCAAGAACAGCAGCTCAAATTGCTGTCCTGAAAGGAGAGAAGAAAGTTCATATGAAATAATTCTATACACAGTGACTATATACAGACACCAGTGGGAATACTCCCAAGAGAAGAGTAACTAAGTTGTTGTTGTTGTCCTGTAATCACTGGCATCTGTTAAGCGTTATGTTTCCTTTGACACAAGGGAGTCAGCAACATGAGCCACAGCAATTTATTTTCAGTGCATAAATGTTTGATCAGAAATTATCAGCTCTTCAAACTAGATACCATAAATTTGTAAGGAATGGAAGCCTTCCCTCGTGGAGTCAGCAGCAGCTCTGTGACCAAAATATTCAATCTGCATCATTGTGGACTTGAGGCATTACATTTATTAAATTTAGCTGGGTTCAGTTACAGAAGAAACCCCGCTCAGTAATTGAAAATGGCTTCTTCATCAGAATATTAATTCACACACAGCAAAACGCCTTCAAATAGGAGATGGAGAGAACAGGAGGCTTGAGTTGAGGGTTGTACTTTAATTTATATTCCTTTACAGTTCAGCAGCTTTGGTTAAAGTGCCTTTTAACGCCCCAAGAAGGAATGGGGTGTCAATTGTGAGAGGAATTTGCAGGTGACAGCCCTTGACCACCAGTTCAACCACTGGTGGTACTAATACCTCAAAGTGATTGTGAAGCAGCAGTTTCTGCAGCTCTGCTATTTTATCATTAGAATTCTGGCAAGAGGGCGACTGGAAATAACAGCTTGAAGCAAGTGAGGAATAATAGAGCACGGGAGGCTCGGGGAAATGTGCGATGAGCATAATCAGTATGCAAAGTGTTCAAATATTTGTATACACATCTTGAATGAAAATGAAATACTTCAAAATTTGTGTATGTTCTAATATGATTGAAGGCCTGCCTAATAATCTGTATACATGATGCATAATGTTATTTCATCTCTAATTGGTTTCATGACTTTTAGGTCATCTTTTGGTTTTTGTTATTGCATTTGGCAAATGCCAAAGCAGAGATTTATTGTTACAGTGCTGTAATTCACATCATGATTTTCTTCTTACCTTTGCCTCTTTAAAAAAAACCCACATAATTTTCCTTTTTTTTTTTTAAATGTCACCAGACAGACTGAAGAGGACGAATTTAAATAAAAGAAAATTAGGAGGGAATAATGGGAGAAGGCTCACCCAGGGCACCAAATGTGATAGAATTAGGGGAATTTCCCCAAATTCTGAAAAAACTTGGAGAAATAGGTGGTCAAAGGTCAAGGTGTTAACGAGGCTTGTGCACATGTGCCCAGTTCCACAATGATCAAGATTTATAAAACAGAATCAGGTGTACGCACGCCTTTATAAATCTGATGAAAAGAATGCATATGCACATTTCTGTCTTTGTGCATGCATCCAGTCTTAGTCATGAATCTACACAGAGTTCTATGCATCTTGCTCTTGGCCAGATACTGAACTGGTGACACTAAACTTGGGTGTCCACCATGTCCAGCAACATTTGAAGCATTATCAACTGTCATGATTACATATGAGTCCGGACAGACACATTTGTAAACTGTAATTGCAACTTGACTAGTTTGGGGAGGCATACAACTGTGAGGCAGTGATTCTAGTTTTACACTGAAACTACCTAGATCTGCTCTTAGGAATCACAAAAGGCTAAACTGTACAAATTTTAGTCTCTAAATGCTTGCAGCGCACATCAGAGCACATATTTAACACCCCATTTAAAAATTCAAATTAAAGTGTCACATTATTTACACTCTGTTGCCTTTGAAATAAGCTATTTAGAAAACCCAACTGATTGATATTGAAGAAAGCCAGCCCACATAGGTGGCTCAAAAGCAATTATTTGTTGCCTAATGATTGGAAACTCGTGTGCATGATGTTTTCTTTTTATTCTCAGTTAACAAACAATGGTAGGCAAGCCACTTCAACAGTTTTCTGTCATACGTTTGTTTCATAAATGAGGAACAATCTGTGTCAGCCTCTAAAATATAAGTTTTGAGGCATGTCCAACTATGTGAGGATGTTTCTGTTATGATGTAAAGATTAAAAAAAAACTGTTCTTATTTATTTTGTTTTTTTGGAAAATGTACGAAAACAACAAACCTAGAAAGAGGACAAAGAAGAGATTGTGAAGCGGGTTGAGGGGAAAAGCGAGCAACATAAAAAAACAATTCTGCAAAATGAGTTGGAGGCAATATATTTTAGGCCTACTAGCCAATGTCATCTGCATAATTAGGGACCTCGACCAAAGGCAGGTTTTGGTGTGTTTATTCTTTATTCTTTCTCCCGCCGTCTCCTAAAACCCAAATTTGACCCCCTGAACATGCTCAAAAACTCACCAAAATTGGCACGCATCTCAGGACTGGCAAAAAAATTGATAAAATGAAAAAATTAACCCCAAAAGTGCCAAAATGGGCTCTCTAGCGCCACCTAGACACACTAAAATGGCCACTGCGGCCTGTAGGAATGTCGTAGAAAGATCAAACCAAAACTGGCTTGTTCGTCTCATCAAGACCTACAAATCACGTGCCGACACCCCTGACCTAAACCTAACAGGAAGTGAGCTATTTGCCCTTTCAAAGTAAAATGTCGTTTTTCTAAATATTTCCTCCTACACAGTTTATCGTATCGGCTTCAAACACGCACACATGACAGGCCAACTCCTGCTGAACAGATTGTCTGAATAATTTTGTCATTACTCGAACGGTTTGGATTTTATGGGCTCTTAAAGGTGACATGCCACAAAACCTCCTGACCATCTTCGCGCCACCTAGACACACTAAAATGGCCCACAGTTTATTGTATCGGCTTCAAACTCGCACACATCACAGGCCAACCCCTGCTGAACAGATCTTCTGAATAACTTTGTCATTACTCAGATGGTTTGGATTTTATGAGCTCTTAAAGGTGACGTGCCACAAAACCTCCTGACAAGCTTCGTGCCACCTAGACTTGGCTGGCTTGTTCGTTTCATCAAGACCTACAAATCACGCACTGACACCCCTGACCTAAATCCAACAGGAAGTGAGCTAGTGCCTCTGGAAGTAACATGAGCAAATGCGGAGAAATTGTCAGCTGTGAGCTAGAGTGGAGAGGGGTCTAAAATTGTCTAAAACTTTTGTCTTTAACTGTCTACATGAGCTGGAGTCCAAGGTCCTGCCCAATGCTGATTTCAGTTTTATTTTCATACTGTATTTTGATTGGCTTGTTTCTAGACATGGGTCATAGCAGCAGTCACAGTGCAGGATTTTGGTCCTAACTTTATGGCGCTACCTGTCTTTCTTGCTTGCCCCAGCTCAATCATCAGTGGACATGTCTCACAGATTGATCTAAGACCACTGCTTTTAAGACAACTAAAGATTTCCCCACACTTCTCTCACAGTGGTCAACATTCATCTTGGACTGCCCAATATCACGCAATGTAAAGCGGCTTTCACTGCTATTTTGGATTTACAGTCAGTGTAGTGGGGAGGCCGGTGCATGGTGCGTATCTCACTAGGTAAAGCGTGAACCCCTTGCAATGGCCAGGTATTGATTCCGACCTGTGGCCCTTCGCTGCATGTCATCACCCCTCTCTCACCCACATTTCCTGTCTGTCTTAAACTATACTATCAATAAAAAGGAAACTACCCAAAAATAATCTTAAAAAAGATGGGTTTTTTTTTTTTACCTAATTGGATTTTAACTTTTAATTTCTTTGATGTTGAATCCACAATTTGACCGAATAAATTCAGAAATATACAGTGATATACAACAGCTAATTAGGCTAAATATGCTGCTACTCTGCATAATTGGATAGTTCACTACCTAGTTACAACTTATTCAGCTAGTACCCCTCTGATGTAGGAGAGCATCTTCCTTCTTTTCCTCATTACATCTCCCTGCGTCTTTAGAGGATTCTTGTTGCAGAAGTGCAAATATGTCTTAATCATTAACAAAGTTATGCATGTAGCATGAAGCTGTCCTGAGGCATCATCTCCTGGGATATTAGTAAGGCATATGGGATCTGTCCTTGAATCTGTGCATTGCTTAGTTTGTTAATCACTTTTATAAACAACAACATGTGCAATCCCGGTTTATTATTTTTAATGAAAATGATCTGAACGCTGCATGAGGTCTGGTTTTTCCTTCTCTGTCTAGAGAGGCTCCACAGTTACCATTGTAGCTGTCATGCACTTTAAAATATGCAACAACAGTAGATGTTGTGGTTACGAGGTGTTAGCAGATCTCGTGCACTGTGATTAGGGATGCCCTGATTAAGTTTATTTGGTCTGATCTGAGTCCTTTTTTGAATTATTACTTGCAGTGTGGACCCTGGCTATCATACAGTAGAGCAGCTGTACAATAGCAGACTGAGGTGGACAAAATACATTTGAGAATAGTAAGGAAAGGATCCAGGGTTGGGTGATATTGAAATTCTCCCACTGATGATATTGCTTCAAGGGAAACACTAATATGCAACATTATCACCCAAAAAAAGCTAAAGAGAGAGCAAGACATAAATATCATACATAATATAAATATCTATGGAGTGGGCGACACATATTGCAATGCAGGTAGTGTATAGGCAGTAAGCTGTATTTGACTTAAGGATATGTTGAGATGAATAACTCAGATCAATCCATTGTTGAGATTATTTTTATTCAACAACACGTGAAACTGCCCCCGTTCAGTTTCATATTAATGTTGTGTTTTGAAAACCCTGACGATTGAGGGTTGATTGCGTACTGTGGTAGGAGTTTTGGTTCTAACTGCTGTTTGTGGATGGAGCATAGACTGTATATAGAGATGGACGACGTAACAGTTCCCCAAAAGTAAAGCCAAAACATTTCGATTGCCCCCCTGGTGGCTATCCACATTATAGGCCATAAAGCCCGCCCTCTCCAAGTTAATGGATGGGACATGGGCTAAACTAAGTAAAGTACACCTCAAATAAATTTTTCCCAAAGATGGTTTCTGTCATTTAAGATAGTTTTTATCATGCTACTGTTTGTTCAAGTCTTTGTTTTTCTGATGAGTTTGTTTTTTTTAGTTATTTAATCCTATCAACAACAACATGACATTACATTACAACAGGATCAGTGCTTGCAATTGGTCAGACCAGTGTTTTGGTGGGAAACTCGATAACGTGGAAATTGCTACAGTGCAGACTCTGGTTCCAAACAACATCACCAGAGCAAGATGGCAGCGGCCATATCCAGGATATTTTAGCTTCACTTCTGTACAGTAGGGGGAAGTGGAGACGCGTCGTGCATATTTTGTTGGATGATGAGTTTTAAGATGGGTTTGGAGATTTGTGGTATTTCCATCTTTAGTCCCAAGTTGTTTCTCACGCAGATTTCAAATCACTTTGTTCACGTTCTCTGGCTCTCCTTTTTAATTTGGTTTTAAAAAACAAAAAAAACAAAAAAACACCAAATAGGTGCATTTGTTTTGTTTTGGGTTTTTTTGCTAAAAAAGTTGGAGTTAGGGCTAAATAGGTAATTACATTCAGCATCAGACATATGCTAACATGTTGTAGTGCTGGGCATTATGACCAAAAATTTGTATCACAGTATTTTTTAAGATTCTGGAGGATTTTTTAAATCAAAAAAGTTCCCAAATAGCAGACACACCCCCTCTCTTGGTCACAAGTTCTTGTGGTGCCTCTTCGATCTTTTTGGTTTTCTTCTGATCTTGAATTTTCTGTAGTGACAGAGCCTCTACCAGCTGCAAACAGACTAACTTGCTAGCAAGTGAGATGTGCCCAGCATGCATTCAGCTGTGTATTTTTGTAAATGTACAATTCTTGGTGTTTCAAATTATTTACGTGTCACACATTGTTTTGTGTAGGGCTGCTATTTTCAGGCTGAATGGCGATACACGATATATATCTGGGTATTTTCTAAGAAATGGGCTACATGTTCAGTTGCAAGTCAGACCACATTTGAGATGTCACGAGCACATAAATATAAAAACAGACTGTGATCAAAATAGAATGCAAAGACAGGGTCTGTGGTCATTTCAGTCATCTCACCGACTGATTAAGCATAGCATGTGCAACATATACACCCATGTCGTACTGTAGGCTAATTGACAGACAGATTAAACAGAGTAGCAGCTCTGTGTCTCTCTTACTGTTGCTGGAGAACTGGTGAGTGAGTGGGGCAGAGCTGTGCAGAGAGTTTGGGAGGAGAGATGCACACTGGCATGGCAAACACTTCCTGTAGCTGTTTAAATCAAAAGCCCCCTATAACTTTGGCTGAGAGAATTCCTTCATTTTCTAAACAGGCTTTTATTGTGAAACATTTGCAAGAACCTGTTGTGGAGGATTCAGTAACTTGCATAGTTTGCATGCTGTGCTTCAAATCCAGCTCCTGCCATCTGGTGGCACTTTTTACATTACTTCAATAACATTTTGGCTGGCACATGAATAGCCATAGTGACTGAAATAAAAGTAGTAATAGTAAAAATAGGACAAGAATAATACAATGACATCAAGCATGTTGTAAAAAACGTCCAGCATTGATTGGTCGTGGACCGACGTGTAGTCTGTCATGTCTGTTGGCCAAGTCACTGCACGATTTTATGACTCCACAATCGCCTAATCTCTCATAGTGACTGTCATAACAGACAAAAATGACTGTTTCAACAATGAACCTGGTATTAGTGAAAAGGGTACACAGTTAATAGGAGCAGTGAGCACTGTAATGTGTTTTACTACATGCTGACATGTTGCAGCCTTTGTCCCAGCTTTGCATCGGTATGGCAGTATATGAAATATTCATATCGTATGGGAAATTGATGAGATATTCCAGCAATCTGTGTTTTCACTGTTATAAGATAGGGGGCACTGTTACACATCTTGTGACATGGAACAGCACTGCCATGTCCAAAAACAAACAAAGAGGCAGATCTGCTGGAAACCGGAAGATGATGTTTACAGAGGAGATGTAGCAGCTTGTAAACTGCACGAAAATGGCGGCAGTGACGAAAAAGTTTACAGTTGTGCAAGCTGTGGAGAAGTTGATGGACTCAGAGTCTGACAGTTTCTGTTTGGATCACTATTCTGAATCTGATTTGGACGAAGAAGCAAACAAGTTTGGTGGGACGAAACAGGAGCTCCATGGTGGTGACAGTGACACACGGACAAGACGACCACAGAGGAGAAGGAGACAACAGTATTGACACTGACCCACTATGTTCCACTATACCTCAAACAGAATATTATTATTATTGTTACTATCATTAATACAATGCAAATTGACACAAGGAAATAAGACAAAAAACAAAACAAAAATTGTCCTTGAAAATGACTATCGTCGACAAAAAAATTGCATTTTTTGGGGGGGTCTGAAATGTTCCTTTTTTAATGAAAATGCACAATTTCAAGCCTTGATAAAAAAAGGAATGGAATAAGAGTGAAATGTTTTTTTTTGTGTATAAAAACCAGAAGGTCTGTTATTCATTATGATATACTGTATATAACAGTTTATATGAGTAGTGACGGAACAAATCATTCTGTGGGTCTTGAAAGGTTAGTAAATATGATCAAAAATGGTTGCGGTGGCTTGCAACTTTAAAATAATACTCTGGCAGGGAAAGTGCTAATATAGTGCAAAATTCACAACAGGTGTTGCATAATGAACATCTTTCTGTTATCATGGACAAGTGCGGATCATTATTGCACTCAAACAATATCATTTTAAATGATGATCTCATTTGACCAGGTTTATTTTAGCAGTCACAGATCCATGAAAACATGCCTGGTTTGGTCCTCATACTGATAGTCAGGATTAGCCTGGGGAAACTGTTATGACAGATACACAGCGTCCGGCTACGCTTCGGCTCACTTGTACACATGAAACGCTTGAGAAGTGGAGTATTAGTTCTTCAGAGCCACATTTATAATATACAAATATGTGTTTTTCTTATAAAGCCTACCCTCCCTGATGTAAACAGGGTGGACAAAACAATAGAAACACCTCTCAATTCCATGCAGGTGTCAGTAGGGCAGCAGTGCAAAAGATGGACCCTCTGTCTTTACATGAAGACATGGCATTACCTTTCCCTGTCTGGCTCTGTCTGTATCTTTTAATCCAGTGCTTTGATCATATTGACGGAAGGTTGTGCACCTCTTGGGCATCAACTTTTTCAAAGAAAATCCTTACATGAACTGTTCTCTTGTCGGCCTCTGTCAGAGGAGTCACAGAGGTCTTCCTAAAGCTAACAAACATCCTCTCTTACACTTCTTCAAGCATGTCGGCAGAAGTATAAATGCTCCATTTCAGCGGCTCATTTCTTCTATTTTTCAGTGCTCTGATGCCGGATGCATCCCTGCTGGAGCTCCAAACATTCAGCCCTGGGAAAATGGCTTCTAGCAAATGTGTTAGTAGTTTTGATAGGAGGTATCAACCGATTTTGTCTGACCCAATTTGATACCCAGGCATTGTGTCGGCCTCCTGATGATACAGAAAACAGCAGTGTTGTCATGTCCTATATTTTAAAGATAGGTCTGTTTGGTCAAACAAGATGTCACTGTCAGGCATACAACTCCTACAGAATATGATACACAGTGTGATACACACTGGTTTACAGAAACAGAGAGGCAGCAGTGATGTTTGCATTTATACAAGATGCCTCCTCTGTGTATCAGATTGCAATCTCTCCTGTTACTCTCCCAACAGCATCAAAAACAACTGGCAGACAGATGCTGCATGCACGATAGCAGCAATTCCTCACTGCATAACACACGCAAACAGCATGTAAGAATTATGTGTATATATTTTAGGTTATATTTATCAAGTGTGTGTGAAGTCTAGTATCTTGACAACACTTTCAAGATATCAGCAACTACAGCAATAATGTATACATGTTATACCCTGTCCTTGGTGAATATTGGTTTGAGATTAGCTGGAGTGTGTATGCATTGAAACTGTTTAATTTTCATGTAGTTTGGTTTAAGTTTAATGACCCTGCAAACCTCCATGAGCCACGGATTATTCCACCATTGGTGAAAAAAATTATTTCTGTTCAGAGGAGCAAAGCAGGGGTTGAGAAGGGTTCTCTGACAAGTTTTTAGCCAAGATAGTCTTATCAGACCTATACATTGCTTTAAGAACAAGCCCAGGATTCCACAGCAATTTGTTACTGGAGCACGTATGGCCTATGATACACTCTCCAACAGCAGAGAAGGCTTGGGGACCGGATTAAGTGCAGTGGACCTTGAGACGATCACTGCCCACGGGATTTTCCGACCACACAGCCAGACCAGACAGATCAAGTGCTACTGAGGGCAGGTGACAGCCCCAGGAAGAGAGGGAAAAGCCAGGATAGGTGCAAGGCTAGCCCTGCTTGGACCTAGGGCTCTTCTGCTACCCAGACTACTCTTGGCTGATTTTCAGTCGCAGGAAAGTAGAATGGGTGAAATAGGACTCAGGCTTACCCAGGTAGCAACAGGAAATGGTGCCTGTTGTGTCCACATCTCGCAGAGACCTGGCCGTATGGTGGCTGTTGCATTTGACGGGTGGCCTGTGTTCTGCACTGACAGAGTGCAGGACTCTGGTTGGATTGAGGGGAAGCCAACTCTGTGTTTGCATCAGTGATGCTTGGTGATAAAGGGTCAAAGTTGATGGACAATGTTCCCCTAATGCCCAGTTAATAAAGTTAAGATGTCATATTATCAGCCCAAAGTGCTGACTGGTGTTTTTGTTGCTGCTGGCTACATTCCTCCTGATGGAAATTAAAAAAATACACTGCAGAAATCCACCATTGGCTTCATTATAGTTGCTATAGCTGAAAGATGTGTCATGATTTCAGTGCAGTAGAATACACAGTTCAGAGAAGGCAGTAATGGTGAAAAACACAACCAGGACTTTGCGGCTGTCTGCTGGACTTTTTCCGGACTGGCTGGCAGCCCAGTGAGATTTTTTCCATAATTTGTTCATAAATGTCATTCGAACTGAACTGGCTTCCGCAGTACCTGTGTCATCTGAAATGCAATTAGTACTAGCACTGACGGTGTGGTGTTGGCATAGAGGTGTCTTAAAACACTGTGTGAGTGTAGTTAGGGTTAGAGTTTGGGTGTTGGCGTTGTTCACTTTTAGTTGCCAACTGATACATTAGGTTCACCGTTACCAAAAATATGAACGTGCAAAAATCGTGGCCACTAGATAAAGTTTCACCAAGTCTGTAGGATTCATCTTAAAGTTGCATGGCATTCCATCGAATGCTTGTTGAGATATTTCAATTAGGTGGTTGACCAAAAGATTGACTGACTGAAAAAAGATCGACAGACAGACAGACAGACAGACAGATACGTAGATACGTAGATAGATAGATAGAGTACTTGAAGTTACAGTAGCCACTTCACATAAATCACACACAAAAGTATGAGGTAGGCAAGAAACAGGAATTGAAATAATTGTTACAATAATTTACGATATATAATTATATGATTATTAACAATAAAATAGATTTTTAGATTTTGTTTGTCTTCTGACACACCATAATAGTAGGGCTGTAGTCAACCAAAGAAAATCTTGGTCTGCGGTGGTGTGTCTGTGTCACTCTGCAGTTACACCTCCAAAATGCTAACCAGCGGTGGAGGACTCTGTTAAGTGCTGTAAAGTTTAGTTGATTCAAAACTCACATTAAATATGGTTTAATAGAGACAATTTCAAACACAAGTATGCAAATTGGCTTCACTATAAATCGCAGCATTGACAGACAGACACAGTCTTTATCTGGACAAATTTCCCCCACCAATACAACAAGCGAACGTTATTAGCACAAGTCTATGGCATTTTACATTGTATAAATTAGCCCAGCTACTGCCGACCTTTCCCTCTTCTCATATAAAACCAGGGACAACAGCAACATTTAACAAAGGTAACGGCTCATAATTTGGCTCCATTATAACTCACAACATTCACCGACAAAACAACTGTCTTATACTAAACACGTTTTCCAAGCAAATACAACATGCTAATGTTATTAGCGCCAGCCTATGGCATTTTACATTGTATAAATTAGCCTAGCGACGAGCGGAAATTTCCTCTGTTCATATGAAGCCACACACATGACTGAACATGCTATTTTAGTGGAGGCTTACCATCTTCACAATTTATTGTTTCTTATCTGTGAAATACAAGTAAATACAAGCTTTGTTTCCACTGAGGGAAATACAGAAACAGACAGGAGGTCTGCGTCACCGCGACGCTGAGCATTAGGGCGGGTGAGTTCAACGTTGTGTAAACAAAGGGGTGTTTTAAAAACACCCCCATTTTCACTGGTAACTTAGTCTGTCCCTCCCACCGTAGGAAATAATGGATTAATCCTGGAGAGCTATTGATGTAGCACTTTTCTCCTTATGAAAGTAACACGGCGATTATTGGACCAATGAGAATTTGGTCGGACAAGAGCATAGCGACCAAATATTTGACCAGTCGACAAGGAGACTACAGCCCTACATAACAGTTAAAATTATTGTAGGCTGACCAAACGTCCTCTTTTGCCCGGACATGTCCACTTTTCACGTCCCGTCCGGGGCGTCCGGGGGGGTTTTATAAACTGATGATAATGTCCGGTTTTCCGTGTGTTTGTGTCAGGGGTGGAGCAGTGATTTTAAATGTGGGGGTGTTCCAGGGGTGGCACATGAGCACCACATCCTGCCTGCCTTTGGCTGTTTCCCTCTCTAAAATTAATGCTCCCAGACAGTATTCAGAGGTTCTTCCAACATAGAGTCGGTCATTATGAACTGAGAGTCATTCATTATGA
>NC_065508.1:36632938-36647000 GCF_006386435.1 Epinephelus moara | reverse complement strand
CTTTGAGAGATATTATTTTGTAATAAAACTGAATTTTCTATCCATACATATAAATTTTAAATATATTAAAATGATAAGGCATCTTTGAGTAAACTGCGAGAATCATTTAAGTAGTCGTGGCCGGCCGAGTGTCCTCTTTTTTGGAAATCAAAATATGGTCACCCTAAATTATTGGATATGTGTTCAATGAAAAGAAACTGGAACTACCTTTCATTCACTGCTTGTGTCATCATTCATGAAGATTTTGTCATGAATCCTCATAATCTGCATCTTGGCTCATATCAGAGGGAGAAGAAGATTCCACCACTTGCATGTTTTTCCTTCCATCACTAAAAACATTAAATTATCTACCGGTCTCATTTCCATTAAGTCACATGAGAGGAATCAGTCTCTGTGTGTCAAGTAGAAATTATTCTTGTGTGAGCTATTTCTTACATGATTTCTGTATTACCTAAGATATTTAGGCCCTTAAATGATTTCTACACATTTAAAGCATAACCTGAATCATAATTTGATAAATTTATAAATGCAGAAGCAAATATACACAAAAGCATAGCTGCCAATAGCAATAGGTAATGTCATGATCATTCAGCTTTTGAGCACTGAAGTTCACTTGTATGGTGGGCTTAGAGCTCAATGCACTGCAGATTAAGAACACATGCAAATAGACACAACACAGGCAAATGAAGAAACAGCCCCACCAATTTGACAACACAAGTAAACCAGTATTAATTTCGTTGACAAATATTATGACAATATTTTTTGTCAGCAGCCTTTTTGATGAAAATGAGCCAATGACAAGCTAAAAATAGATCTTGATAATGTGGAGTTTGTTAGTTGCAGTGGTGGCTGTTAGCAGCAGACAAGCAGCCACTGGCCACCAGACTTCACAGCTGATCCCTGCAAGACTCCACTCAGTCTGGGCTGTCTGGAGAAGGTTTATGGGCTGATGCAGTTTGACAGGGAGGTAGGAGGCTCAGTTATCTGTGAGTGTAGCTGTGCTGTAAGGAAACAGTCTGAACTCAGATCAGTTTTCTCTGACAGAGATTAAAGTTTAGTTTAAATCAGCAACTCTGTGAGAGGACACAAGTTTAAACCTGCAGACTAACATGTTGCAGATTAAGAAAGAATTCAGTCTGTAATTAAGTCATTTCTCTTAACAGTGGTATGAATAAGTCAGAGTTTACAGTGTACCTGGGTACAGATCCTAGTTGTCTCAGATTAGTTATATGTGGTGTCAAAGTTTTTGAGACCATAAATAAAGAGATGCTGAGCTTTTCAAATGGTGATCAGTAAGTGTGTGCTCATAATTTATATAATTTATACAACCTTTCACCTTGATTATAATTTCTGATACATGAATTAGCCTAACTGGATTAGTTCAAAGAGAAAAAAAAAACATATAGAAAACATATTGACTAAAAGTAACGACTAAAATGTAATGAATTTTCGTCAACTAAAAATTTTTGAATTTTAGTTGTCTAAAAACTCCACTAAAACTATGAAGGATAAAAATGACTAAAATCTGACTAAAAGTTATGAGCACAAGACTACGACTAAATCTAAAAAAAAAAAAAAAGTCAAAATTAACACTTTAGTAAACATCAATTTGACCAAAAAAAAAAAAAGTCAAAATTAACACTTTAGTAAACATCAATTTGACCACACATGCACAGCATTTAGAAAAAGCACTGCAAGAAGCTCACAACATAATGGAAATAGTTTCCAGTAGACACTAAAAGGTGATGCACACAGCTTGGACATGCTTGTTGTTGCCATGGTTTGTGACTTATGAAGTTATTGAAGTTGGGTATCTGGCATTGTGATTTCATGATTCAGATATTATAACAATGACAAGCAAACATTGGGTTAACAGCAGATTTTCACAATAGAACCATCACACTGAGTGAGCGATCCAAAACAGTAGAGTTGTGGGCAAAACAGCTAAACAAATAAACTGGCACATATTCAGATTAAAAATCTCCCTGGCTTTATGTCTAGTAAAGTGCTGTAATTTCTTAAAGGGGAACTAAACCCCCCTCTCTGGGCATTACTCCGCGCACAGCTTGATTTAAAAAAAAATTCAGAAAAGATAGGCGGAGCTGGGGGGGGACAGGCAAGGACAGGAGTGAAGATTGTCCCTCACTGCGGGGAGAGAGGAGAGGGCTTCCCTGGAGGTCGGCCTCCAGTCCCTCTCCTCCACACTTTGACTTATTTTCATTGTGCCAATGGTGGCTTGGAAAACCCCCCCTAACTGTGTCACACGGGCAGAAGGGAAGGCGGGTGGAGCTCGGCCTCTTTCCCCCTGATCACCCTTCTCCCCATCTCCACACTTAGACTTTTTTTCACCCTGCCGACAGTGGAGCTTATATCAATTGTGCCGATGGTGGCTTGGAAAACCCCCCAAAACTGTGTCACATGGGCAGAAGGGAAGGCGGCCGGAGCTCAGCCGGCCCCCTTCTCCACACTTTGACTTATTTTATCCTACTTCTATTTCTCCCTCTCTGGGAGCCTGGGCTCACCGCGCAGCAGCCCACCGCATCCATCCATCCACCCCTCCCTCCCTCGCGGCCCCGCACATATACCCCCGAGGCTCTGCTCTCTCTCACGGCACAGCGGCCCTCTACATCCCTTCCTCACTGCCCTGCACATATACTCCTGAGTCTCGGCGCCTCTCCTTGACCAACTAACCTAAATACTATAAACACACTACTAACTGTAAACCTACATTAAAATACACTATGCTAACAATACAATTCGACAAATTACTAGCTATTCTCTCTGCTCTACTACTCTCTCTGCTCTGATCCAACCTACTCGCTATCAATTTGATAACTGCGGACAGAATGGTTTTATAGTAAGGGGAGGAGGAAAGGGAGGAGGGCAGGCTTTAGCGTGGACGGTTAGTGACGTCATTCGCCCCGAAAAAGAGTCATTCGCCTCCAATGTAATGTAATGTAAATTCAAATGTAGTAACCAGGTTTCAAGCTGTAGAGGGCACTCCATACCACATTTTTAAAATAAAATGTAGATTTTCAACAGTTTGCACTAAACTGTCAAGATTTTGAGCAGGATCAGTCAGTAACACTACTATACAACCAGAAACAATGATTATCAGCTGAAAAAAATGGTTTTAGCGTTTAGTTACTCTTTAAATGCTGCATACTTTTATCACCACTTTACATTTAGCTGTCAAATGAACTGAAGATACTGAAGCACTGAGACTTAATTTGAGTATCAGCTTTCAGTGAATTTTCACACAGACAAGTGGTGCTCTCTGTGTGTTCTAATTACAAGGCAAATCAAGAGTCCATTAGTAATCAGCAATAATTGTTGTATAGACTTGTACATGTTTCTGATTGCTGCTGTACAGCAAAGACACATCTCTGGAAATGTATATTGTAGAGTGCACAGATTTCTGGATTGCCTAATTTTACTCTGGTTGAAATCTTGCCTTTAATCAGTTTCTCACACAAACAGCTGCGGTAGTACAGGTGGGAAGATTCAGTTTTGCTTGTGACAACATATCTGCAATCTATCAGGGTTTACCCATTTTCTATTGTTTACCATTCTTTGTGTTTCTAATTACATTTCTCTTGTCACTGAATGTTATGGAGTGAGAGCTCTGTGATTACTGCATTCAGTAAGGTGAGCTAGGTTCAGGGTCCTGGTATTGTGCATGCTGGCTAACTTGAACATTTGATGGAACAGAGCCCGAACAAAATTTGTTTCACCTGTGCTTTTTTTTCTCTGCTTTGACAAGTCAAATTGTCTACTGTGAAAACAATCTATTCTGCTCTGGTATCTGTGATGAGCTGATGCAGTACAGTATACCCTGACAGATGTTATATTACTAAAATGATTCCTGATTTCTCTTTATATTTCTCACTAATTAGACTGTTGCTAAACACAATATAGTATTTTAACTACATAACTGACCTATGGCTAAGCCACGCCCCCCTCCACTCACTCAGACAAACTATCAACATTCAGTGACCGGGGTGCTATGGCAGGTGTCACAGTACACGACATTTCGCAGGAGGCAATTGATGTTTTTTGGGGACATGACGATCAGATGTCATTGAGAAGTAACCAAAAGGGCCTAATCTACGCATTGGAGGGATATATTCATCATTTTATTGTTGAGAAGGTCGATGAAAAGCTTNGCCCCCCTCCACTCACTCAGACAAACTATCAACATTCAGTGACCGGGGTGCTATGGCAGGTGTCACAGTACACGGCATTTCGCAGGAGGCAACTGATGTTTTTTGGGGACATAACGATCAGATGTCATTGAGAAGTAACCAAAAGGGCCTAATCTATGCATTGGAGGGATATATTCATCATTTTATTGTTGAGAAGGTCGATGAAAAGCTTAAATTACAAGCCAAAAAGCCAAAGGTCCCAGTGTAAGCGTGATAAACCGCATCTCGTTGCCGTCGCCATCAAAGACAACAAGATAGAGGATCAGCATTCATGCACTCAGTTTAACTAGAGCCCTTTGGACAACAGCTAACAATGATGTACGATCACCAAAGTACAAAACTAGAACAAAATAGGCTAATGAACTCCCAGCAAACAAGGTGACATGATGAACAACGCAGCTAGGAGCTAACGTTAGGCTAACTTTAGCTAACGTTAGCTAGAGATGTTAAAGATAACTTTATATTTCTTTCCAGCAAAGTGACAACATGTTGCCTCAAACACAATGTTGACTTACCTTAAAACAGATGTAGACATCACTGTTAATCTTATTCACGTTGAGTTGATGTTGTGGTCTACTGCACAACTTTATCCAAAGGAGACACTTTTCTCGGTTGAGATGTGGTTTAGGAAAGGGTAAAAAATGCACCCCGTCGCCCAGCCTCTCAGGATACCTTGTGTCAGAGTTGCATGTAGCTACAGCGGGTACAAGTCTAATTTGGCCGCATCCCCGTGTGAATCACACGTGAGAATCTGATGCCTGCAGTTGAGGGGGAAAGGGGGGTTAATTACTATATCCAGGAGTAGCTGCAGTGTGCGCAAACAACCACCAGGTGGCACATGTGAGCAGATAATATCATCCCCCTTCTAAAACTGCCACCCCCTTCCCATCGCTTGTGTCATTTTATCAATGAATGTGGGATTACTGCTATTTCAACATTCAGGAGGTTTCGCGCATATTGAGTGAACAGCTGCTGTGCTTCCGTCACCAGATTCATCACTAATTCATAAACATACACAGATATTCAAGTCGCAGTTCACATGTACTGCAGCGAATGCTTCTGTAGGATACTGTAAGTCACATAACCAGCCACATAAAGAAAGAAAATGAAGAAAATGTAACATTAACAATGCCGCGTAGGGCTGGACTCGATTTCAATTTAGATTTTAATAAGAAGACTTCGTTTTCAAGCCCCAAAGGCCAAGATCTAATTCTAAGCGGTCTGCTGTTGACTTATGTGTTTAAATTTAACACTGGATCACAGTTTAAAATGTAGGCTAGTTTATATTTATAGTAAATGAACTCTGCCATGGCCTGTTTTAACGATGGACTGCTAATATCCGCCATAAAAAATGTTGAAAATTGCAACAGCCCAAATCAAAATTTTAAACAATTCTGTAAATCGGAATCGCTGTCGGAGGTGGCTGCTCTGAGATGCCTGCTCAGCAGGGCGGGGACGCTGGGTGCTCACTGACTCATGACTGCGTTGTGTAATTTTATTCAGGGAAAGATAAAAGTGGCCTAAGCTTCATTTTGTGGCTATATTGTCGGGGTAATTATTTAAATTGTGCATCTGTAATAACACCACTTGTGTGGGGTGGATTTGGTTTGTCTGTTTGATCACAGAAACATGAAAGTGCATGCACAGAGACACAGAAAAATGTTTATTTAGCCTATTCGTTTTGAAGGTATAAGTTGAGGATGAATCTTTCAAAGCCTTTATTTCAATACAATGTGTGAGATGAGGACAGAGTACTACAAAATAAAACATGTCAGTTATTTTACAGCACTTCGCTGCAGTGCTTTACGCTTTTTACGCCTCTCCCTGTCTACGCACCTTTCCTCTTCAGCTGCGACTGTCACTCCATTTTTCAATCATGTAAGTTACTACAGGTGAGGGAGGAGGGAGGAGGGGGCGCGCGTGCAACGTGTGTCTCACATGCATTCATTCATTTTCTCAGCCCTCCTATCAGCTGATCTGTGGTACGCCACACATCATGCAGCAACCAATCACACTGGGTTTAATGCCCCTCCAAAGTTTAAAATGGGGGGGGGGCAAAAACCCTCCAAAAACGAAACTGCAGTGCGCTTGCAGACAAACAGACAAGAGAATACCAGATTTACAGTGACGGTAAATAGTTAGATTACTCATCTAAAATGCAAAATAGGCTACAACATTTAGATATATAGGCTATTGCATTACTGTACAATCGTCTCAGAATCACTTTATTCGCCAAATGCATCAGACAGATACACAGGAATTTGACTTGGCAATCAGCGCTAAAAAACTATGACAAACAGACAACAATAATGCACATTAGCTGCAACAAGATATGCTTCCATAAAAAACTCCAAGTAAATGACCACAGCAAAGATAAAGTGCATGTGTGTAAAAATAAGTTAAAACTATTGATAAAATCATAAATATAAATAGTTCAATGAGTCAATGTTTAGCCAGTGGCTCTGCATGTCGCCTTTCCTTGCCATTTTTTTTCAGGAGAAAGGCACTGCTCTTCCTTGCCATTTTTTTTCAGGAGAAAGGCACTGCTCAATCTACTCATCCATTGTTAACCCTCCATGAAGTCAAAGTTAAGCTTGGACATGTTAATTTATCTAATTTAGGCTATTTGTTAACGTCGTCAAAAACAGGCGCAGCGCAGGTCCGCCACGCCCTGCAAGTGACACCAATTGTGAAATTGAAAAAATAGTGAGTGTTTCTTTATACACAGTATTATAGTTTTTAACTTTCACTTATTCTTCTGCAGCATCGGGTAGTGTTAAAGCAGATAAAAAGAGATCCACACAAAAACAACACATTACATAGGCTATATAAAACTTTATGAAGAGTCTCATGTTTCACTTGCAGGATACTGCTGCGAAAACATCATAGAAATCTTTGGTATTTTATTGAACATCCAGTGTTAAATTTAAACACATAAGTCAACAGCAGACCGCTTAGAATTAGATCTTGGCCTTTGGGGCTTGAAAACGAAGTCTTCTTATTAAAATCTAAATTGAAATCGAGTCCAGCCCTACGCGGAATTGTTAATGTTACATTTTCTTCATTTTCTTTCTTTATGTGGCTGGTTATGTGACTTACAGTATCCTACAGAAGCATTCGCTGCAGTACATGTGAACTGCGACTTGAATATTTGTGTATGTTTATGAATTAGTGATGAATCTGGTGACGGAAGCACAGCAGCTGTTCACTCAATATGCGCGAAACCTCCTGAATGTTGAAATAGCCTAGTAGTAATCCCACATTCATTGATAAAATGACACAAGCGATGGGAAGGGGGACGATTTTGACCATTTTTATTTGGATGCCCCCCCTCAACTCGAGCACTGACGACAAGTTTGAGTAGATTGATATATTTCATTTATTCTCTAACAGGATGTAGACATTTCTGTGACTTCCTGTATATTCTGTTTTGAAGACTGCTGAAAACTGTCAGATTCATGGACAGCGCCACTCTTCATTGCAACTTGTCAGATTCATGGACAGCGCCACTCTTCATTGCAACTGACATTGTGGTCGAAGTTGGAATTGTCTCTAAACCCTTTTAGCAGTATTCAAGCTCTCTGCTGCCACCTGGCGGCTACAGTTGCCAAGTGCCCCCCTCCCTCAACTCTTTACATATCATGCTTCACGCTTTGCGTGAGAAAAGTGGCCAAGTTAGTCTGGTACCCACTGTAACCCATGCACACCGTTTGACCATTTTTAAACTTCAAATCTCAGAAAAAGCTCATAAAACCGAACGAAACTGACTTTCTGTAATGCAGTTCAAAGAACGGCCAGGCAGAGAATGTCTGAGTATATGGGAATGGCAATACGTACTTTGATTGGCACATCGCGTTTGAGGGCGGGGCTTAGCCATAGGTCAATTGTATCATAAACCCTTGAACAACATAAAGTGATCCATGTGTTATGTCTGCTTTCATCTTGGCCTGATAGTCACACTGAGGTGGCATTTAGTTTCACTTTTTTTATTTAGCCAGATGTTTAGCCCTGACCAATCAGTCGTGAGTTACATATCCTTCCAGCCAGCATATTTGTGTTTCCTAGGATAGCAAAGGAATCACACGCCCTACTCTGCGTTAAGCCTCCGACAGACTGTGAGATTTTAGCAATCTTATAAGTTTAGTACAAGCTACACTGTGTGACATGGATCTAATAAACTTAGGTACAACATATTCCATGCTTTGCCCGTCTTTACGCAATCATGGTAAGAGCTGGAGGACATATCATATAGGCAGAGCTTCTACTGCCACAACTTAACAAGGTTTTCCCACACATTTCTTTCATGAATTGTGCCGCTATCAGTGCATCATTTCATGCTGCATTTCAATGGGTTGGTTAGTAGATGTAGGTCGTAATAGCAGTCACACTGTGAGATGGTTATCCCATGTTCCTGACACTGTCAGAGTTTTATCCCAGGCTGTCCGCGACAATGGTCATCTTTCAACCACTCACTGTGCGACATAGGACCACCGTATTAAAGCCACGACTAGAGATATAGCCATGTTTCTTTCATGTTGGTCATCTTTTGTGTGAGACAGCCCAAAATTGCACAGTGTATACCAAACTTTACTCTGCCTCTGATTGGTTTACCCTGACATTTATATCCTAAACCCAACCCATTGGACTCCTCTTGTCTAAACCCTACCAAATTAATGCAACAAAAGCAATAAGTACTAGCTAATCACAGGGAGAGCAGGGCAGGTCATGCCTTCGCAATTCTAGGAAATAAGTGTAGTTAATTAATCCCCTCCGGCTATCTATGTTGTAAATGGCATCAAATTACACACTTTGCTATTATTGGAATATCTCCATTAGTCTACGCTGTAAAAACAGCTTTCACCTCATCTCCTTTGCACATGAAAATAATGGAACAGCAGTGTCGTTTTGGAGACTTTCTAAAAGTCATAAATCCAATAATGAATTTCCTCTGTGATTATTTATCCATTTATCCGTGTTGAAAGTTATTGTTATTGTCAGCTATTAGCTGCAGTTTACCAAGAGCAAGAGGCATAGGGTGAAGTCTGTCGATGAATCAGAGGCTGTGTTGCTGTTTGCGTAACAGTGCTGATGCAGACACCATGAGCAATGAAATGACATGACACTAAAGCGGCCTTCACATGATAAGAACAACGCGCTTCGCTCACTGCCAGGGTAGCGTTGCCACTTTGTCAGGCGTTGCCGCTCTCTCCATAGACAAACAATGGGACAGCCAGCGCAAAACGGTTTTACAGCTGATCATGTGTAGAGGCCTTAAGGAGGATCAGCAGGCGCTGCTGTTTGCGCAGCAAGGGAAATGCCGCATTCACATGGAATCAGGCAGGCAGGCGGCAGACGGGAGACATCTGCTGGACGGAACGGGAGAAATAAACAAGCGGTTGCCGTCTACAGTTGCCGTGGACGGTATTCTCTGCTGGCCTCGCCCAAGTTTTACCATCCTTCTCTCATCCACTAACATGACATCTGGTTTGCCGTCTGCCGTTTGCCTGATTCCAGCCCTGCGTTCCAAATCGCATACTTCTACTATATAGTTTTAGTATGTACTGCAGCTGCCCTTAAAAAGTATGTAGTGTAGTATGCAGTATGCATACAGTATGCATACTATTGGGACACACTACATCGGCCATCACATCGCTCCCTGAACTCCGACCCTCTTGCTCACTGTCCGTAGCGCCACATTTGAATATTTTGTTTTGTTGTACTTCGGAGATGCAGCAAATCTCCTCTCGTCGAGCTCGCCAGAGTCGTGCATACCGTCGGAGGTGCCGGAGAGCTCTGTTGCTGTTATGTCGTAATGTATGTTGTTGTTTCTAATAAACTGACGTGTTCACGTAAACAGTTCCAAGCCTATTATTAGTGACCTGTCTATTGAACTAGTCACCAGTAGGCATATTAACCCCCTTCACACATAGCTCTCTGTTGCTGGCAGATGTTTGTTGTTAAATATATTTACAGCTATGCAGCTGCTGGCACTATATTCTGTCTGCACGTGAAGCAGCCTTACATTCACATTACTTTTATTTGTAGTGTAACATACTTGCACATTCTTACTACATTACTTAATATGTATTTGACTTTTACTATTTATATATTTACTAGTCTATACTGCTCATACCTGGCCCATAGTGTATTCATATTTAGTCATATTCATTCATTATTTATACCACACTTACACCACTGCCTATACTGGTAGAATCTTCTATATTGTAGTCATAGTTGAACCCTAACATTGATTATACTATAATCACAATAAAGTTGAATGTTGTAACCGTGTTCTTGCAAAACTGTATGATATGTGACAGTATATAACCAGATCATTGCAGTCCTAATATGTAGTGTCTTAGTATCTCAAATTAAATAAACCGTGTATGAAAGGAAGTGTGGGCGTTGGTTGTACACGCAGCTCAGTCAGTGCGACGTAACTTCCGCTGCGCAAAGGATTGTGGGTCAGAATGGCCAAAGGAGCATGCTGACATGCACACTGCGAAATATGACCGGGTGTAGTAGAACATCCTGGTACTTTTGGCATACTGCATCTGACATACTATGTATTGGGACACACTAATTCTTTTTCTGGCATACTAAATAGTATGGTAGTATGGGTATTGGAACGCAGGGCATGTGAATGCAGCATACTGTATAACGTTTTTCCCCCTAAATCCCTCCTGTTCAAATTTCAAATAAATGACACCATGTATAGACCGTTTCAAACTGGACAACATAAACATTCTAAATGGGTCCCTTTGTATTTCCTGTTTGAATGTATGTTAATGCAGAAGCTGACATGGAGTAAACAGGGACCAAAGTTGTTGCCCTAGCAACAGAATAGCAATGAAACGGTCCATAACCAATAAAAATCACGCTGGTATTTTTTTTAACCTAAATAGAATGATTTAATTGGTCAAGTGCAAGTGTGGAAACCATGGTAACAGGCCGCTCCGCCTCTACCCGACTGTCCTCGAGCAGTGAAGTGATAGAGAGTGAAAGATAGCGACACAAGTGGTTGTACCAAACGTAAGCGGAGAAAAGAAAAGGAGAAGAGTGAGGCAACTTTTTTAGAAAGTGTGCCTTCCATCCAAACTTTCTTCCTCAAACGGAGCCAGGAGAATCAGGGTGAAGATGCTTTGGAGTTGGGAACACCGTGCAAGCTAAGCTAGCTAACGGGGAGCAGGAGCAGGAGCAGGAGCCGGAGTAAGATGCCACAGGAAGCCCGCCACAACCTGTGGTTAGCTGCAGTCACAGCACCGGCAGCTCTCAGTCGACGTATGAAGTGTCGGACCCGGCGACGTGGGGCGAAGTGAGTGAAAACGCGCGAGCTGTTCTTATTGATCGTGGACCTGCAGCCTTCCATAACCGCACGAGCAGATACCCAGCATCAACTCGTGATGGCGGCTTAGGCGGATAAGTGCGCTCCTTCACTAACGATCTGCTGTACAGCCGTCTACAAACAGGAGAAAAAGTTTCCCGTGACTGGATCACCTATTCACCATCCACAGGTAATATTTTTTTGCTTTGCTTGCATGCTCTTTCCAACGAAGAAAACCCAGTTTGTTAGTGGCTACTCTGACTGGAAACACCCCGAACGTCTGCGGGATCACGAGAAAAGCACAGAGCACTGTAGCTGCATGCTGGCGTTGCTTCGGCGCTCATCTGTCACGGGGCCCGGGACTGTGAACTCGCAACTAGTGCAACAGCTGGAGGAGGAGAAGCGGTACAGGCGGGAGGTGTTGAATCGTGTGGTGGTCCTCATTTAATTCCTAAGTGAAAGAGGGTTGCCTTTCTGTGGCGATGATGAAGTTCTTGGATCACCACTAGGGTTGCACCGAAATGAAAATTTGTGGCCGAAGCCAAAGCCGAATAATATTAAACGCTTGGCCAAATACCCAGTACCGAATACCGAATGCCGTTTTTTAGTTTTTCATTAGTTTTTGCAGATGAACCCCCTCCAGATTAGTGTTGTCATGGTACCAAAATTGGGACCCACGGTATGATACCAGTGAAAGTATCATGGTTCTAAGTAGTGTCACGATACCACAGCAAAAATGAGGCAGATGTGCCTTTTGTCATTTATAAAAAGATAAATAACTTTTCTATAATACATCAATGATATTCCAATGGAATAAATTACTTATTGACTTATTCATACTTCAAAAACAGCATCAATGAGTGATTAACATAGGGGGATCAAAATAAAATAAATAAATGAAATAAGAATCAACCAGCCACCCTCCTCCCCTGACAAGTCCCTTCATAAGTAAAGAACAGTCCCTAAAGTGCAGTGAGGTTTGTGGGCCGTGAACGGCTCGTTTCTCCTCTGATATGCCACATACTGTGTGCCGCCACGGCTCAGCTGTTCAGGTACTTTTGGGCAGTCATGACAACAAGTTATTCACCTGGAGCCAGACTGTAAGCCGTTATAATGCGCCGCCGTATTGGACAGGAATATGTATTCCTGTCCGTGTCTGTGACTCCCGTTCAACCCACAACCGGCGGGATTTGCCGTTTCGTTTCTGCTGCTGGTTGAAATCTGTACTCTCACAGCGTGCTGAATGATTTATTTTGCTCGCACAAAACTATTTTTAGTCACAAATGTGAGTGCGTTGACAGACTAAAATATCGTCACACTGCCGACATTTTAATCCGTCCGTCACCGCACGCTGTTTGATTGCGTTATCAAAACACGCCGCTATTATTCGGCCTTGCTTTTCACTTATTCCTCCGAATACCGAATGTGTGTTTTTTTGCAATATTCGGCCGAATATATTCGGTTACCGAATATTCGGTGCATCCCTTATCACCACACATCACCTGTAGCCTACAGGTGTTCGTGTGTGTGAGTGTGGGTGTGCATGCGTGCCTGTGTGTGTATGTATGTGTGTGTGGAGACAACCTATATTACCTTCATTTTCTATTTCTATTCAATATCAGAATAAGGCTTTTAGTCAAGTTGACCAGTGCTGTTTTGTGTGCTTTTTTTTATTAGCAGTAAATGAGAGTAGAGATAATAAAGAAGGAGGAGACAGATAAAGAGAGACAGCCCTCAGAGAGCCAAAGACAGGACACAAAGAGCATCTGCAGACAGAGCAGAAAAGCCATATTTACAGGTATGTGTATGTGGGTTTTTGTGTGAATTATGGACGATTCTGAATCCACAATCTGGACTTGTGGAGGTGAAGCAGTTTGTGTTTGCAAATGCTAATGAGTAACAATATAAGCTGATTTCTTGATATTGTTGCTTGGCAAGGAAAGCGTTGTTGCAATTATGTGTAAATCCTGTATGATGGAGGATATCTGCAGGTGTCAATTTTGTCCTTCTTTGTGATCATATACAGTAGACTGTGCCCTGTCAGTGTAAATCCTGTATACGTTACAGATGTTTCCAACAAATAGTAGTCCATAATACAAAACCCTGTTTGTGTGTTTGTGTGTGTGTGGGGGGGCCCTCCAAGAATTTATGCCCGGGATCCCTGCCCTCTTAATCCGAGCCTGCTAGTACACACAGATAGGAAAGGTAAAGAAAGGAAAGGAGTAATGCTCCTTTAATAAGAGGTTACTGCTTGGGCCTAGGGCTGGGCAGTATGGCCTAAAATCAATATCACAGTATTATTTTGGGGGGATGCTGTGACGGTACAATATCGCGGTATCATCTTCTCTCTTTTTTTTTTTACACCTTAAATAAAACAATTTAAAAAGCCATACATTTTTTTTACACCTTAAATAAAACAATTTAAAAAGCCATACAAGTCTAGGATGGAAACTATTTATGTCAGAAGTATCACTTATGTATTTATATATATATATATATATATATATATATATATATATATATTATTGCTTCT
>NC_065508.1:36631885-36632899 GCF_006386435.1 Epinephelus moara | reverse complement strand
TTTATATATATATATATATATATATATATATATATATATATATATATATATATAAATGGCTTCTTGACATGAGGATATATATAAATGGCTTCTTGACATGAGGATGGGCAGGAAGTATTACAGTGTAAGACTGACCATCAGGGCCAGAAAAACACATTCAAAAAATTGAGGGTCTTGTAAACCGTAGTTCAATGTGTGATTTGTATATCTGTTTGACTGAATTTCTGTTTTGGTTTTCCTTTTGTATTTGTGGTCATATTACTCTTTACACATTAATGTCGTGTCATTGTAGCATACATATTCTCATAGCCCAGTTTGTCCTCACAGAAAAGAGATAAGTATAATATGATTATGCCTTAATGTGCTGAGGTTTTTCACGCATAATTACAAAAGGAGATCAGGCAAACCAAAGTTAGGAAAAATATGGCTTACACCTTCATGTGCGGTGCCAGGTTTTCATGTTTTAGAACACTGAATGAGAGTAGATTTTATGCAACTTTTTTGACACTGTTTAACAACAAAATATCATTTAATGTCAAAGTGAAAGCAGATCTCTACATAATTATTTAAGTTAATAACAAATATCAAACACAAAGACAAAACTAAATTATCACTGCTGCAGCTAATTGGTGTTTGAAGTCACATAAGCAGTTAAATGCAGATCACCTGTGTGTATCAAGGGGTTTCAGTGTAGTATAAATAGATCTGTATGTAAAAGGTCCAACTTTTGGTGATCCAGTATAACAAAACCTTCACCATGAAGAAGGAACACTCCAAACATCCATGCACAATGGTGACTTTAAAGACCAAGGGCTCTAGTTTCCCGGCGCAGCGCAGGGTGGCGCAGGGTGGCGAATCCCGCGCAGAGCTAGTTTCGAGCAGCGCAACCCGAGGCGCGCTCAGTTTGGTAGTTTGGCAGACCGAGGTGCGCTGAGATGGGTGTGGCGGCGCAGCAGGGGGAGGTGTCGACAGATGCAGCTTGGCGCAGTGGCAGTTTCGTGCCAAAAGGCTTCG
>NC_065508.1:36618199-36630636 GCF_006386435.1 Epinephelus moara | reverse complement strand
ATCAATTAACCTAGTCTCCAATCTGCATGTCTTTGGCCTGTGGGAGGAAGCCGGAGTGCCCGGAGAGAACCCACGCTGACACGGGGAGAACATGCAAACTCCGCACAGAAGGGCTCCCACACCCGGGATCGAACCGGGAACCCTCTTGCTGTGAGCCGACAGTGCTAACCACCACACCACCGTGCCGCCCTATTTTATTTATGTTATTTCTTTTTTTTTTATTTTGACAACTCATGTTCTGATTACTGCGTAATCAGTAGTTAGAACTGGCATTTCTACCCCAATGCACTATTTCTCTCTGTTTATCTCTGACAGAAAATGTGATGGCATTTTTATCTTTTGAGACATTGACAAAAATATTAAAGTGTTGGAATTAAAATGTGAGAAAATGTATCTAAGTGTGCCTGTCTGGGTTTTTTTTGTTTTAGAGAGGCACCATACATTTCAGATGTAAACCTAATTTTACTTAGTGTTACGATAATTAGTTTTCGGTGGTCCCATTGAGATAAAACAATTTCTTTTGGTCATGGAAATTCAGTAAAAGGTTTTTGAGAAGTCATGGAGAAGTCATGGAAAATCATTGGTGAAAAAGTGTAAGAACCCTGATTTTAGAATAGTTTTTGAATCGATATTGTTTAAACAAACAGTATGTCATGTCATGAATTTTAAATTCTAGTTTTTTCATCAACAATATTCTATGGCGATTTCTCAGGTGAAGTTTTAGAGTCCTCACATCCCTTGCGGAGATCGGCGGGGGGAGCGGCTAGCACACCTAATGGCTGACGGCGCCCCAGACTAACGTCCAAGAACACAAAATTTAAATCACAAAATATCTCCAACATGCTCATCCGTAGTGATCCAAGTGTGCTGCAGCCCCAACATAAAACAGTTGTTTCGAAAAACGTCAAATGAACTCTCTTTTTAGCCTCATTGTAGCCTGTAGCTCTGACTGCTTCTCTGTGCTCCACGTTCACGTGTGCGCGCGCTCAGGGTGATCGGTGATGCACGGTCTCTGAAGAGCAGCAGTCTCGTCAGTACTGATGTCCAGATTCTCAACTGCAGGCATCGCCAATTCCCAGTCTGAGCAGCAAAGACTTTCCTCATCCGTTGGCATTGCTTTGCATTTGAAACAACTACACCACCAGGTTTCCAGTGCTCGACTCCGGTATTCTGCGGCTGGCTGAGGCTCATGAGCTGCGGCGGCTGCTTCGTCCAGTAGCCTGAGTTCTGCGTCCGTATACTCGGGCTCAAACAAATATGGCTCAACAAAGAATTGCTGTTCCTCCTCAATTTCAAAGTCTTCAGACATGTTGGGCTGTCCTTTGCTAAAAGACCGTAGTGCAAATTATCTTTTAGCTACTGTGGTTACGTTGTCTCCCCCTGCGGTACATGTATCACGTGATGTAAACACGGGTAAGCAAAGCTCATGCTTTCGCTGGTCTCGCGCACACGTGAGCGTGGAGCACAGAGAAGCAGTCAGAGCTACAGGCTACAGTGAGGGTATAAACAGTTCCAACGGATGAGGAAAGTCTTTGCTACTCAGACTGAGAATTGGCGATGCCTGCACTTGAGAATCTGGACATCAGTACTGACGAGATTGCTGCTATCGTCTCATCTTCATCATGGCAATTATTTTTTGACAATATATTTCTTTAGAATTTTTGTTAACTTATAAATGTATTTAAAAAAATAATAAATAGCCTAAGATACTCTGAAAATGTGGATTGAAAATATGTTTGAAAAATAAAGTAAGAACATTCAAAATAATGTAGTGTTTTCTTCATACTGAATACTGAGTTTAGGAGTGGCTAAAAATGCAATGAAGTGAAAGAAGTGACTCCTGCCCAACCTTCTTTTTGTCCACAAACCGGCACAATCATTACTTTCCATTATCCCATTATCACCACCGCTTTTCTGTTATCTCTGTCACCATGACAGTCATTTCCTAAAACATATCTAACACTTCCTTTGGGTTAAATTGGAGCCAGTTTGTGATCCCTTGTGTTTTCTTGTTGAAACAGAGTGGGGCTGAGTGGCCATCAGATGAAGGGCACAGAGTCATCTGGTGTCAAGTCAAGTTATATTTATTTATAGAGCACAGTCAGAACAATGTAAGGTCAGTGTGCTTAGTACACAACAAAAATGAACAAAATAAAACAAGAAATGAATAGATATTTAAAAACATGTAAAAAAGAAAAGCAAAACATAAAGATAATTCATCCCCTGCCCACCAGAGTCCTGCACGGGTCCAGTTTTCAAGATCCGCTCCGACCCGACCCGGCGACGTACAAACCCGCACCCGAACCGCAAACCCACGCATCAGGCCAAAAGGCCCTCAACTGACTATGTGGTGGCTGCCTTTAACTAAAACCAGAGTGGCTAGAGAATACATCCAGCACTTAGCGTCTAGCTAGAATGAGAAGCTAGATATTTTTCTCAGAAATTCGGTGTAGATAAAAGGGAGCTTAGAGCTTGACAGGCAGTTGTTTGCTTACATGTTAGCCATAGCTATTTTATAAGCAGCTAATAATGCAAAGGCTATATATTTTTACACTATCTACCCCTTAGTTGCAAAAATATAATAATGTTGTTTTAAACTTCCAGTATTCAATATTTATTTTTCATAGTGAAAATGTATCGAGTCACTAGGTGTGGTGATGTGTACCCAAAGAGAATTATCACTCAACTATGCAGCCTCTTGTCGTCCTTTGCCACATTGTTTTGGTTGCATATGTTCTGAAAATCTGCTCACATCAATCACTTTTCCAGCTGAAGCCACCAGATTTCTCAGTTAACAAACTGTACACTGTATGCCCAACCAATAGGCAGACAAATGTAGCGACTAGCTGACAAAGTCAAACATCTAGCAAGTAAAGCACCACACATTTTCATAAGATTTCGGGGTTCAGGACACATGCCGCATTTTTTGCACCGTCAGATTCATTGTTTTCAATGTAGACATGTGGCAATCGCTCTCAAATTCTAAAGCGACGCTGTCGGGGTGCACACACATTTCCCAGCACCCATTTTTGTGGGAGCAACAGCTGCATCTTGAGATAAACAGACTTTAACTTTTGGAACACAGCAGCGTGCACCGCATGTCATGTGATGATCATTTTAGTCGAGGCCGGTTCTACACAGAGGCAAGAGGGGGCAGTGCCCCCTTAAACAAATGTCTTGCCCCCTCAAATCAAATCCGCCGAAAAAGGCACAAAACAGAAAAGTTTTATCATCTGTCACTGTTTAGTATGCAAATGAGCCAAGATGGATCGGCGTCAGTTTCTCAGTCTCAGTGAAGCAGAATGCAGCAAAATGAAGCTCCGTTAAACTCGTTGTAGCGTCTTGTGTCATGAGATACTTAATATATAGTTAACAACAAAAAACAAAAGTAAATATAGCAATGTGAGCATAGAGTGTGAGCCTGTCAGTGCGAACGTTTCTTCAATCACGCAAGCACAGCGAGAGATGAGTGCCTGCTGCATGTCATATACTGAGGACAAATGCCCTGTGTGTGCCAGACCCCTACATAAAGCCCCGCCCAGCCTCTAGTTCTGCATGCTGTTTTTTGATAATCACAGCGATTTTTACAAAGCTTTTATTAACTTTTCACTCCTGCAGCTTTCAGCAGGTCAAAGGAGAGTGGAGTGAAGAGAAATCTGTTAAATTGCCAACAAAAAAAACAAAAAACAACAAAAAAATGACAACAAAACCCAAAAGAAAACAAAAAAATATAAAATGTTCTGCTCTAGCCTATATCTGTTGTGTTTGTTAGTTCTGTTAGTTTGAGAAGTTTTTTTATAAGATTAGCTTTGGTAAATACTGGCTATAGTGAGGTTATTGTAATTATTGGGTTCAAATTTATTCCATATGCCTAGATGCCTAATGGCCATCCAATAAGATAAATGTTAAGATGTTGGTTGTGCCTGGATGAAGGATATTTTTATTTTATTTTTTCAGTTTTCCTCCCTGAGGGGTTGCCACCTTATTGTGGTCAGGGGGTTTGCNAAAATGTGCTGGAGCATGATGCCCCCTTCACATTTATGACTGCCCCCTCATATATGCCTGCCTAGAACCGGGCTTGATTTTAGTGCAGGGGTAGCAGAGCTTGACATCTGTCCCATGGACAATAGGCCTACACACAAATAGAATCTGGAAGAAGATCAGCTCTGCACTTAGGATTTCAAGTAAATGAGCTATAATACGGTGCCTGTTGAGGTTGCTTAGCAACCTCAGATGCAATGTGATACTCTGATGCTCTTGAAAGCTAGCAAAGAAAAGGTACAAGACTAGCACCCAGCGTCTGACCTCGCATTTCCAGGTGGTTAAAGATATGATGTGTACGGCCCCTTAGGCATCTGTTGGTTGTGACTTTCCTGAATCTTTTTTTTTACCCCCCAACTAACAAATCATGTATTAAAATAAGATACATAAACATATTGTTTCCCATTCAGTAACTTCCTTAAAATAATAAAAAAGCCACTGTCAGCAAATTCCCTCTTCATGAATTTGTAGTTTACTGTAAACGTTCAGCTTCACTTTGAGGAAGCACATAGTGTGAAGTTAAGCTCTTACATGTAAGACCACTCTTGATCCTGCACCCAAACCAGGTGCCGCTCTGTCCCTTTGAAGCAAGCTCTTTTAATGAACACCTCCTACATACGTATCACTTTTCATGCCTGGATGGTAATTACCTTCTTCTCAACCCAAAAATTAATTACTAACCCATAAATTGGCAATTTACCCACTGAAGCAAAGCTTACGCCCGTTATAATATGATTCACAGTCGAAAGATGGATGGTACCTCAAGCATCTGCCAAACTACGTTCATTCCTCTGTTTTCCCTGAAGGTCAGGCTGCCTACTGGCTGCCAGCGTAGCCCAACGCAGAATCTCTTGGTCATTGCCTGTTGGTCTCAGGTGTTTTCCCAGGACCTGCAATCTGTTCTCACTTGGTTGGATGACACAGGGAAACAAACATTGGAACAAGCAATGCATGGAAACAATTACATTCATGCCATCCTTCTTCCTCTGACATTTTTTACAGAGGTAACAGACAACTGGGTGACAGCTGCCCCTATGTCAAATGTGTCTGGGTTGTTAATATGTTACCTCTGGTAAGGGGTGTGGAGTCATGCTTGTCCCTTTCATTTGCATGTCCTTGTGAGTTTTATTTTATTTTATTTTATTTCTACATTATATTTAGCTTTTTTATAGTTTACATTAATGCAACAAGTGTACATTGGATGTTAAGCATCATGGTAACTAATTTGCATAGTCAATAATTCACAATATAGCCTTTTTTTTAGTCATGTATTCACTTATTATGGTCTGCATATATTTATTAGCTGATGAGTCCAGACACAACAGTATCATTCACTCCCTCCTCCCTAGAATATTGTGTAGGTGTTATGTATCTTATGAAAACACTGTTTCTTGTGCAGTTTTAAGGCTCAGAGTTCTCAACAATAAAGCTGTATTTTGACTTCCTAATTAGATTCAATGTTTGACTCTCCTTGAGCATAAACCCTAAATGAATTTCTTTTTGTTGAATAATGTTACTGTCAGTTGCTTCAGTAGTACTCTAAAATGCCATTTTTGTGAGATTGGCCCACTGGGATACGTAGCTGTTTTGTGATGAGAGAAATACCAAAATGTCCCTGGTTAATTATTGGCCTTGATGTCTCATGCTAACACTTTATCTTGCTGTACAGCATGCTGTGTAATGTTGGGCTTCTGTAGCAAAAATTAGATCTTTGGTAAGTAATTTTAATTGATAACATGTCTGTTCTGTCAACACATTCTCACTCTGACCTTGTCACATATCAACATGTGGTCATGGACATTCCACTTCAAGATATGACATACAAGTTACCCAGGGTGTGCTTGTTGTTGATGTCCTGGGACACTGTGTCAACTTCAGCCTGTGCATTGTCTGATTTCACATACACTTTTGTTTCCACAGGAAATGTACAGTTTGCGTATAGTCTCCTTCAAAATAAACACACTACGTCAGTACAACACCACAAATTGACATTTTTTCCCTCAACAACAAACACACATACACATCTGTACATACATACATACATTTTTAGGAAAAAAGAACTGGGTTTGGCTTAACAATCTTATGGGAAGAGAACACTGACCTCCTAGGAAAATATATGTACAAAGATTGTATGATATCCTTCTGCGGCCCACAAATGACGTTAGCATACAGTTCTCTATCGTATTGAGATTATCTCCCCACTCGGTAGTTATATCATAACTATTGGGAATTATCCCCATCTGGGGTTATCGACTTGGAAAATTAATAATCTTCAAGACAAACCACTTTACATGGCCGGCATGCGCCGGGCTATAAAAGCCCCACATTACGCATGCACCCACTGATTCATTGATTTCCACCTGTCAGAGTTGACGTGAGAGCAGAAAGAAAAGAGAGAGGAGTTAAGAGTTTTGTCCCCTTACCTTTGTTTAGGTTGGAGAGCTGGCCCTTGCAGTTGCCTCTCGAGGATAGCTAAACGCTGTTTCATCTTCTTGACAATAAGGAGTGAAACAGTTGAGAGGGGTGCCATATCCGTGTATTGCAGCTGTCTGTTTACGCATGGTGGAGGGATAGCAGCTCGCTCAAGCCTGACTCAGTCAGGGGGCAGCGTGCTGTGTCCCTCCAGGAGGTAGTTGCTGGCTCAAACCGACAGGGGCAGCTCAGGACGTTCCTCTGGAGTTTAGTTGCCCACTCGAACCCAATAGAGTCAGGGGAGCAGTTAGCGACGTTCCTCTGGGGTTTAGTTGCCTGAGTTAGGGGGCGGCGAGCAGCTTACCTCCACAGTTAGCCACCGCAGGGTGTAGCTGGGTTTCCTGTTTGCACCTGCGGAAGCTTCCCATTTCCTCATTAAAACACGTCTCCCTCCAGTAGAAGTAGAAGTAGGGGTGTGCAATATGGACAAAAAATAATATCTCGATATTTTGGGGGATTTTGACGATAACGATAATTAGACGATATTTTAAATATGTGTTTTTAACAGCCTGAGTTATAGCTCATTAATTGTTTCTCATGGATGATATTAATAGACACGATGTTTTAAAGGAAAAATGTTCTTAACATTTCTTGCTGTTTTTTTTACCTGCTCGCTCTGTTTGACTCTGGTGACGGCCTTTTGTAGCGTCAATTCCGGGTCCATTTGCAACTGTTCAGATAGGCGTTTGTCCCGCAGACTCACCACAAGCCTGTCCCTCACCATCTCATCATGTAGAGCCCCGTAACCGCAGTGCTATGCCAGGCAGTGCATCGCTGTAATGAAACAGTCGGCCGTCTCGCCCGTTTCTTGATGCCGCTGATTAAACTTTGCTCTCTCAAAGATCACATTCCTGCGATTCTCTTCTGCTTGCGTCTCCAATCCAGAAACAATGCGGAATCTGTCCCACCTGACAGGCTGGGACCTATCACTACAGTTGACCCACGTCTTCCGAAGCTGCTGGAGCATCCGTGGGCGGTGTTGCCATGTTGTCTCGCTAATGTTTGTTTAGCAGCAGGCTAATCTGCTGGGAAGGTGCCAGTGAGAGATCATGTGACCACCTAGGTGTACTGCGGCGTGCTGCTGCACGCAAGTTACGTAACTCTTGTTCAGTGAATGTGTGGGGTTTCAACCTGGTTTCAACGTGTGTTTTCAGTTGTTTTTGTGAAGTCATTTGCATACTCGATAACGTAAATTTGCACATCGTTAAAACAACAATGACGATATTATCGTTAACGATATATATCGCCCACCCCTAAGTAGAAGTGTCCTGCTGTTCAGTGTCAAAGAAAATAATCCAAACTGTGGCAACACTAACATCTGTTGGCTCAAGGAAACTAATTAAAGACAGTTAGCAGCACTATTGCTATAGCTTAAGAGTGCACTTTGTGGCCGTGTAACAGTGATATCACTCTCAAAAAAAAAAAAAAAAAAGGAGAGAGACAGATGATGGCAAGCCGGCAGGGTCCTTCTTGTGTGGATCGTAATGTTTAAAAAAAAAAAAGAAGAAGAAGAAAGAAACATGACTACTCTGTGTTATGTTTGGGAATTGAGAATGCAAGTGGCTGCTCGTGATGATCCAGCTTCATGCATGAACTGCTTCTGCATGTCTGCTAGGCAAAGGGAAGCCTGTTGCCATTCATTTGGCAGATGTCTACTAGCCCCCTCCCAGGGCCTGCAGCCAGCTAAGTGCTCTAGGTTGGCAGGTCTGGTAGTGCTGGTATCAGGGTGATCCCCCACCTGCATTATTACAGTTTCAGTAGGGGATGAGCAGACTGTGTCACATCGGAACTTCCCTGCTCCTGGGCCCTCTGCTGGGTTGGATAGATGCCCCTCCTCCCCTGGGTCAGACATTCTTGGCCTTGGGCCCTTAGAGAATGATGAGTTGGCCTCAGAGGGGCAGCGACCTCTCCTTCAGGAAATTATTGTCTGGGCTTCTTTGGCTCTGGGGCTTGACCTGCCAGCTGGTCAGGGTCCTGCCCCTTTCCGTTTCAATGATGAAACGGGGGCAACCCACAAGGCTCCTTGTGCCTCTCCTTTCTGATTTAGAGGAGGTGGTCAGGAGTTTACAACACTGACAGCAGGGGCACGCTGGTCGGGGCTCTGTCGTTGTATGGCTGCGGTTGACGGGGGAGGATAGGCTGTGGACCCTTGCCCCCACATGGATCAGGCTTTGGCTGCCTTGGTGGCTCCGTCAAAGTTCCTCCCGGGCAAGGCGAATTGCCCACGTAGAAACTGCAAGGTAATGGATGGCTTGTAGGGAAAAATGCATGGAGCCATGACAATTCAGACACAGCTGGTGAACACAGGTGCCATACTGCGCCATCTGGTTGGCCAGCTAGAGGAGGGGTGTAGTACTGATCTAATAGCCGAACTACAACGTGTCTCCTCACTTCTTCCAAAGCTCATGAGAGAGCAGGGTGAAGCGGCTGGCAGTGCTGTGGCAAGTTTTTGGGTGGTCAGGTACCATCTCTTCCTGTCACAGTCCATGCTGCAGCCAGAGGAGAGGGCGTGTCTGCTCAAACTGCCTGTTGACCCATCTGCCTTCTTTTGGGCCTGATGCATCCATGATGATTCGGCAGGGCCAGGAATCCTGTTGCTGTGTCAGGCACCTTGAAGAGGTGGTCTGGGAGATCTGGCAATGCTTTGGCAGAGCAGTGGTCGACCTGTTCGCAACCAGGGACAATGCCTATAGTCCACTGTTCTCTTCCATGGGGTGGGACTCTCCCCCTAGGCATCGATGCCATGGCATATCAGTGGCCTCAAGGCCTGCTGTATGCATTTCCCCAGTTCACTCTCCTCCCGTATCTGCTGCAGAGAGTTCGGAAGGAGGAAGTGCAGCTGATCCTTGTGGCCGCAAACTGGCCCCACATGATATGGTTCTTGGAGCTCCCTGTCTGGCGGGACCTTCTGAGTCAGGCGCAGGGGGCCCTGCTCCATCCCTTTCCACAGGGGCTCAAACTTTGGGCCTGGCCCCTGAGAGGGGCCGTCTGCTAGGCTTCGGACTTGCACAGTCAGTGGTTCAGACCATGCAGAGTGCTCGGGCACCGTATAGCTGCGAGGGCTGCATACTCTTACCACTGGGAGCCCTTTGCATCATGGCGCACAACTAACTGGATTGATGCACTGACGTGCAGCCCCAGAGGTGCTCCGGTACCTGCAGGGGCTGCTTGAGGCGGGAAAATCACCTTAAACCCTAAGGGGCATGGTGGCAGCTATCAAGACTGCTCATACAGGGAATTATAGGCTTGCAAATGGTGACTGCAGCCTCATCTGTCAGGCTCAGGTGTTGGCTGCCCAGCAGCAGGAACCTTTTGAGACTCTGGAGTCAGTCAGCATTAAGTGGCTGTCTCTTAAAGTGGTTTTTCTCTCGGCAGTAACTTCAGCCAAAAGAGTGGGGGAACTGCATGCTCTGTTAGTGGATAAGAGCTATTGTTTCCTGCTGGATCACACTGGTGTCATGCTGCGTCCAAACCCTGCATTCCTGCCAAAAGTACAGACTTTCATTTGAATCAGTCGGTGGAGTTGCAACCATACAATCCCTCCAAGGAGGATAGTAAGGGTCGAAAAGACTCAGATCTCTGTCCTGTTAGAGCCCTGAAGGTCTATGTCTGGTGCACTGCAGTTAGAAAGACAGACCAACTCTTTGTCTGCTTTAAGGCCTAGTGCCAGCCGGTGTTGAAGGCTTGGCTGTTTCATTGGGTTGTGGAGACAATTCAGCAGGCTTACAGAGGGACGGGCATGCCAGTACCGGTAGGTGCGCAGGCACATGAGTTGTAGCTACCTCGTGGGCCTTGTGGCAGGTGCAGGGTGCCACCCTCTCTGAGGTCTGTGCACCTGCTACATGGTCAAGTCCATCCACATTTGTGGCTGCTGGCACCTCCTTTGGGGAGCATGTGCTGAGTGCCACCACACAGTTGGCCATGTAATTCCATGCCCCTGAGCTGGGGGGGATGCCTTACCCAGCCAGGGTGATGTCGTATATTATTGTCAGTTGGCAGCAGGCTGGCCAACTGAGCGATGTTCCTGCAACCAATCCCAGCATCTGGCGGGGTTGGTTTTGCTTATGGTTGCATCTAGTGTCTGGGAATTGGTACAGTGGCACACAGCATCTGGCGGTGTCACAGACTGTTGAATGCGCAAAATGTACATTTGTTTATACAGTAGGAGCCACTCAAAAGTTCCCCTTCCCAGCCGGCTGTCAGCCGGCTGTCAGCCGGCTGCCTGTCGAATCCCAGCCAAATCCCAGCCAAGTTCCAGCCGGCTGCCAGCCAGCTGCTGTGCTGGCTCTACCCCCCCTCCCTCTCCTATTTTAATCCTAGACACGTGCACTCGTTCAATTGCAGGGTATCGCCATGAGATGGCCCCTCTCTCACAAAAAACAGCCTGCAGTCATTCAGTTTATCAAACGTGGAAGCGTATCGTTTCTATAGCAACGACTCTTTTCAGGGGTAACTGTCTGCCTTTCCGAAACCTTGCCTCTTCGAACGTTAACTTCCATTATTCGGACTGGCGGTCCTTCACCTTTTTTCTAAAGGATCCGCCATTCCGAAGTTTGGATATTGTGGAATGTGGCACAGCTACAGTGCTGCAGTGCAGACATTTCAGTCGCACACTGCGCGTGTCAGCAGCGGGCAGCAGTATAGAACTGGGCTTTTACTGATGCACTTTCTGAAGGCTGTTTACTTGATTAGACTTCTATTTTCGTTAGGATATTATTTTTTTCGTTATTGTATAATTGTTTTCAGTTAATCAGTGAGATCACATATTCAAAAAATGTCTGAAAGAAAAATAACCGAAAAGGTGTAATACTGAAGATTTCGTTTGTTTACGAGTTATTTTGAATTTGGAAACCTGTTTTGTTGACCTTTTTGTAATAAATTACGGAGCCCGGCAGTGGCCGTGAGAGGAAAAAATATACATCGTGCGCACGTTCTAATTAATTTGAATCCTCATTCATTCATTCAGTCATTCACTCTTCACTTGCTGCTTTGCATGGGATTGTTGTCAGCAAAAGGCAATTAATGAGGACATTGAGAGTTTTAGAGGATATTCTGTGTGTCAAACTGTGTGTAATATCTCATATTATTTGTGTTGTGTTTATTTGTCAACCCCGCTGGCTCTGCTGCGCTTTCCCAGTTGAATTACGCACGGCACAGGCGCTCGGATGCGCGTAAAAAACCCATGAATGAAGCAGCAGTCCTGTCCTTGTGTCCTGTGCACTGATGTCTAACGTTTAACGTTTGTTGAGCCGTCATTACGTTTAATTGGCACAGCTCTGACAGCCGAAATACACCAGGTACCGGCGCTACACGTCAGTCGGCAGAGTGGTGCAGGTCTTTTTTTTTTTTTTTTAACTTTTTAATTTTTTAATTTCAATTGAGGGTGCAAAAATAATAAATTGATGGTAGCCTACTGCATTGCTTTTGCACACTCGCAGAACCGTGGAGCTATTCCTCAAACAAATTGGTGAGGTGATCCTCTTTTGTCCTTTCTTTTCTCTCTTCTCTCTGTCCAAAACTGTCATTGCGCCCCACGTGACCAGCTGACTTTGCTACGAGCTGATTGGCAGTTGAAACAGGCGACTTGCCTTATGATCTAAAACCAGCCACTGGCGACTGCATGAAAGGCATCTGTCAATAAGTCTCTTCAATGTCTTGAATAGAATCTTGTACAGTAGCCTAACTGTATACTAGATCTGGTCAATACACAGTACGCCCTATGTTTTACTTGTAGACTGAATAATAAGAGATTATAATCACAACTTTACAGGATTTGACAAGTAGCCAAAGTTTTCACATACAGTACAAAGACCCCTCTCTTTTGACGGCGGACAGTCTAGTCAAAATAAAAAAAAATAAAGCGGCCCGGCGCAGTTGTTTTTGCTATTTTGGGCAAGAGAATAAAAACAATTATTAAAGGGGAT
>NC_065508.1:36604688-36617980 GCF_006386435.1 Epinephelus moara | reverse complement strand
AGCGCCCAGTTTGCACCAGCTTTCTAAAGACGTTATTTACTTCACTCAAACTGCGTGTGGCTATTAGCGCAGGTGTTAGTGAATTAGACGTTTATCAATGAGGCTCATTTGCATAGAAAGGGGCAATTTTTCCGCCAAATATATGCATATTACCTCATTTAAATACGTGCAAATAACACTGGAGCACCGAGACGCAATCTGCTTGGCAGCACAGTTAGTGGAGCATTTCACCCTCTGCGCGTGCTTTGTGAATTAGACGGTATCTGTTTGCTCCATTTTTACCGGTTTAGCGTCCGCAAAAGCCACGCAATCCTTTTGTGAATTCGGCCCTGAGTCTTTTAAGGCTATATGGAGTTTTTCGATGATTTTGTGATTTTTCGTTTCGTAGCTTTATTAACTTAATTATTCTGATATTGTAAAATAAACACATTTAATTTTTGAAGTGACGTGACGAGAAGTTCTTGAATGTGTGTTGGAGACAAGTGTCCCTGGCTTTCATGGATAAAAAGCCGACACATTAACATACAGCAGGAATTGACTGAATTAATTTTTATGTTGGATGAAAAGGATTGCAAATGGAGGTAAAAGCAGTTTGCATAAACCACCAAAGATAATGAAAGATGAGGAGGTAACCTTTTAATCACTGGAATTTTTTTTGGAATACCAGCCGTGACACACCGCGACGCCTGGTATTGTCGGCAAATATATTCCTCTGTTATAATTTCCCACCATAATAATAATAATAACAATAATAATAATAATGATAATAATAATAATAACATGATAGTAGATGTATCTTTTTACGACCCTATTTAGAGCCCTACTTTGCAAATCAGAAGAACTACAACTATGTTGCTGATATGTATCAAACTGCATGGCGCGGTCCCAGGGAATTGTAGTTTTTTAAAAATCTAAGTGTTTTTCCTAGATTTGGAAGTTGTAAATACTGAATTGAGAGTACACTGTGGACTTTAAGGGGATGGTAAACACACTTGTGTACCTTTCCAATGATGTATTTGGTTTAGCTCTACGACAAAGTTTTGATTTTTTCATTTTTTGGACACAAGCCCAGTGTATAAAATGATTTTTGTTTGTTTCTTTGCTTGTTTGTTTCTTTTTTACTGTAGATAGTTACTAAAATGAGTCATCCTCAGACAATACAATACTACTAAAAAGTAAACCAATAATAACAATAATGAAATAAGCAAAAACAATTAGGGCTGCCACTAACGATTATTTTCATTGTCGACTAATCTGTCGATTATTTCTTCGATTAGTCGACTGATCATTTAATCGAAAAATGTGTTAAAATGTTGAAAAATGTCGGTCTGTCTCGCCCAAACCCCAAAAATTGCGTCATCTAATGTCTTGTTTCATACTCACGCCAAAGGGTTTTAGTTCACTGTCACGGGAGAGTGTGTAAAGCTGTCAATATCTGAACGTAAGAAGCTGCAGTAAGAGTATTTTGGGATACTTTTATAGTACTTTTCTATGAAAAATGACTCAAACCGATTAGTTGACTACTAAAATAGTCACCGATTATTTTAATAGTCGATTAGTCATCGATTAGTCGACTAATCGTGGCAGCCCTAAAAACAATATTAAAATTATATTGAAATTTTAAAATCTATTTACAGAGTGGAATGGTTGCCTAATAGATAACTTTGATACAATTGTTTAGACACTTTATTATTGCTTAGATACTATTTAGCCTATTATTGTATTTACTTTTAGCATGTTCTACTTTTATATCTACTGTAGGCTTTATGTTTTAATTTATTTAATAACGAATTTATTTTATGTTAGGCCTACATCTTAATATTTTATGTCATTTATCATAGTTTAGTACTTAACTCCAGTGTTTCCTCAGTGGGAGCCGTGTGCGCCGGCCGCTGGTTCTGTGGCGCTGGCTTGGGGTCTGCTTTCCCCTGGTGGAGTGGAGGGTGGCCGGGTTGCCGGGGCCGGACGGCTCCATGTGATGGTGTTTCCTCTCTGGTTCTTCCATGTTCAGCCTTATTTTTTTCTTATTATTTATTTATTTATTTATTAGTGGCGTTTGGATTCGGTTACGGCAGACGGACGGCAATCTGAAATGGAATGAAGCCCACAGACGGCAGCTACAAAACAGTAGTGGAACGTGCCCCATCCGCCCACAGCAAAATGCTCTTAAAGCCCTACGCTATCTGCTGGCAAAATACATTTATTTTATTTTATGGCCTTGACATTAACCTGTCATATTGTTGAGTTATCAAGGACACTTCCGTGTTTTTGTGTGTATACAGGAATGTCAAAGATATCATTGAGGAAAACGAGGTTGACGTGACGTTATTGAATCAGGGAATCCGTGTGTCCACCNACAAAGCACGGTAAATGAGATGGAGTTTAATTACACTGGGGTAGCCTAATTAATGGGAAACACAGGGACAAGTATAGGTTTTGAAAGATAAAAAGAGAGCGTCCTCTTGGCTTTTCACATAGTAATATTATTTTAAAAAATATGGGTTGCATACAGTAGTTGTAGTCGACCTAGTCATAAAATGCTACTAGGCTAAATAGTGGCTTCGTGGAGCCATGGACCAGCTGATAAGCCATCTTTCCCAAATCTGCAGATATTACAGTATTTTGGTGATAATCACTGCTCCTCCCCGTGGACAAATGAAGCATTGCAACTGGTTTTCACACAGGTCTCTAGGGGCGTTACAAGTCAAGGCTGCATTTCCTCATCGCGGGGGATTAAATTAACTCCATGGAGCAGGTGGCAGGCTTGCACTTTTTATGTCGGGGCTTCAGGATACTTGAATCACTACGGATGAACTTGTTGGATATATTTTGTGGTTTCAATTTTGTGTTCTTGGACGTTAGTCTGGGGCGCCGTCAGCCATTAGGTGTGTTAGCCGCTCCCCCCGCCGATCTCTGCAAGGGATGTGAGGACTCTAAAACTTCACCAGAGCCTTCCTCGGCATGAGGGTGAGTAGATAATGGCTGAATTTTCATTTTTGGGTGCACTATCCCTTTAAGTGGTGTGTCTAAAAGATTATAAATTTTCCACGTTGATTACCCCAGATGGGAATAATTCCCCATAGTTATGATATAACTACCGGGTGGGGAGGTAATCTCCTCACTCAGAGAACTAAGGTTACAATGTAACCGAACGTTACGAAATGAATGTAAAAGTTACGGAGGTTAACTTTAGGCCAGTAAAGTTATTGAGGTTAAGTTTAAGAAAAGAAACGTGAAGATGTACTTTAAAATGAATTAGTCCACACAGATTCGAACACACGACCCCGGGGAAAGTCCTAGGCGAAAGCTTTTTGTGACCCACCCACAATCCCAACTTGCCTCCTTACAAGTGCTTGGGACTGCCTCCTTGTTTACTGCTGTCAGTGCATTGGTCATGTAATCGCAGCCTTTCAAAATTCGTTGGATATGTACGATTTGGATGCATTGCTTTTCGTGAGAATACATAGGAAAAATTAGTGAGAACAACCTGCACAAATACTGTAAGGAAACTATTTGGGAATTGAAAGTGCTAAGCTAGATGCTTACAATGATAGGTGTTATTTTGATTGTGCCATTAATGAAAGGATTTCTTCTGATGGCCACCATCATGATACCAGTATGACCATCCTGTTAATTTTAGTGAAGCTAGTATTCCCCAAAGAGACAGAGACCTCATGTCACAGAAGTTGCTGCTGGTGGATCTAGAGCATTTTAGCATTGCCTGACCCCAGCAGCTTGCTCGCTAGGTGAAGCACTGAATGAGTGATTCATTTAGGCTGATGCTAGGGGTGGCTGATATGGCTCTAAAATAATAATATTTTCTTGATGATATGACAAAATACAAAACAAAATACTAAAATATGTTTGATTATTAATTTGAAGGACATGATGAATAAGTAAATTAAACAGAAGTTATTACCTAGGCTAACATCTTATCCTTTGTTCTTTCTCTTTTGGAAAAATCCGAAGAGATTGTTTTTTTTCTTTTCTTGTACACAATACCCCCAGCCATGCTTATTTTTTTTTAATATAAAATTATGCTGTAGTTGTCATGAATGAGATTATCTGGCACAATGATGCTAACCATAACCTTTTAGGACATGATCCTTAATTTGATTGCATTGTTGTGCATTTGTGCTGTTGACAGACTACTAGGTCTGATGTATTGCACCCATCGCCCTGAAAGTGAACATTTACAGCATGTATCTCTTCCAGAGTATCAGCTGAATGTAGCGTCACCACTTAGGTGCTCTGCCCTCCTACGGCCAACACACTCACCTGCAGCTTCTTCTCTGCTGCAGCTGCTGATTTAACCACCTCTTCTTTGCTCCAATGTCACACAGTTTATCAGGACTGATTCATGTGAATTTCTTTTTACTCTTTAATGGATAGGACTTGAAACGTAGCATAATACTTTTGATAAAAAAAGTATTGCAAAGTAAAAAAAAGAAAAGTACTGCAAAGTACAGGCAAAATTACAAATTAAAAAAAAAAAGCTAAAACAAAACAAAAAACAAACAAAAAAACACTTAATTATAGTAACAAGTGTAAATGTAATTTGTCACAGTCATCTAGTGCTGGGCGGTATACCGGTTCATACCGAATACCGGTGTTTATTTTTCTTATGATATGAATTTTTCATATACCCCAATACCGGTGAGTATGTAGCGTACACAGCGTTGGGAACGTAGCGCCGCAAGACATTGTTTGACAGGGGACTGTCAAACAATGTTTTGCAGTTGCACTAAACAAGTATGTGAGGGCACAACGGCGTGTTGAGCGGTGAAGATGGATAAAAACAGTGAAAGTTCCGAAACTGAAATTCCAGAACGAGAACATGACACAGAAGAACTTGTACCGAAAAGAGGAGCCGTGTCTGTTGTTTGGAAGTTCTTTGGCTTTAAAAAAAACCGACGTCGATCAAACAACAATTCTCTGCAAATGTTGTAGAGTTAAAGTTGTAGCCGCAGGAGGCAACACGAGCAATTTGCTTCACCACCTCAGCCGCAAACATGTCTTGGAATATCAAGAATGCATGAAACGAAGATCTGCGTCCTCCACGTCTGCAGGTAACGTTAGCACTGCAAGAGAAAAGTCGAGTCAGATGTCACTTAAAGACGCGTTTGCTAGGGGGACTGCCTACGACAAGAAAAGCAAACGGTGGATTGAGATTACCAACACTATCACTATCCACTTAGCCAAAGACATGGTACCGCTGTCATGCATGCTGATTTCTTCACTTCATTAGAATCATGAGTGCCACCTCTTTGTAAACAGCATCATTTTGTGAGGCCATGCAAACCTGTATTAATACTAGTGTGGACATTAATGTTTTTCTACAATATTCACTCCTCATGACAGTAAAATAGGCCATGCTAAGCCAATTTACTGCAGCAATTCCTCTCTAAATCATTAGAAAATGTGGTTAACACCCAGTCGTGCATGAAAAAGAAATACCGTCATATACCGTGAAACCGATAAAATTTTTGGTCATACCGCCCAGCACTACATTCATCCCTGGTATTATGTTTTTGGTGCTCATCTCAAACCTGAATCTCTACTGTTAGCCCTCTGTCTGCTTCTGCTCTGTTGTCTCGTTTTGCCTAAAAGTGTGGCAAAAAAAAAAAAAAAGTGGCATGTACCCCGGTCCCCCATGGCAATTACGTGCATGGTTGCAGCTAATCTGCCCTGGAGCAGGATATACTCTGGCTGCCAGTTCCACATGTATAAAAAGCTTGTCATCTAAATCAGCAGCCAGCTATCCAGAAAAATGGCAGCACCTCCCTGTGTAGATTCCATAGACTATGTGCACATACACTGTAGCAAAAGGAAACACAGATTCTCATAAAAAAAACTGTGAGTAATGGTTTAGTTCTACAGACTCCAGTCAAATGTGTTCCATGTTGTTTATAATAGCTACTTGCAGTGTGTTGCTGTACATCACTGCTCTCAATGTATTGTATTGAATTGCACCATTCACCAAATGGAACCAAGCAGATCTCAAAGGTTGTAGAAAAACGTTGCACCTCATGAGAAAGTATACAATTGACTTTTCGCTAAGCCCTGCCCCTTTGTGATGGTCCGACAAGCTGTCAGAGTGAGCATAGAGCCCACACTGTAACTTACTGCACTCCCTGAAGAAATATTATCATAATTTTGGAAAAATGAAAAAGTGATTCCAGAGAGAAGCAGACAGAGGGGTCTACAAAATCGCTTTAAGGATATATCCAGGATGGTAAACTCACTCAGCAGCAAAGATAGTTAGAACCTAAAGCTTAACTGTAGGCTAAAGATCACAGTATAAAAGTGAACCACCACATCACTGGTGATCGCCATAGAAGACAATGAATATAAAGGGAAACTTTGCCGATATTGAACCAGCTGTGTGGCATTGCAGTGTGTGCAGATGAACGGTGTTTGCCCTGCCCCCGTGCAGCTTCTAGTACCTGGACCTCTGCCGCAGGATGGGCAAGGATTTGAATATCAGCAAAGTTTCCCTGCCACCCTTCACTGGTTCCTGTACAGCAGGGGTGGTCTTTTTTCAATGTTATAATCATTAAAAAGCAAAAGTTGCATGTGTATACATTCAGTAGGCTATGTCCACAGTAGCTGGCTAGCTAATCCTTCAATTTTAGGTCGAAATCCCCAAAACCAGCCTGAAAGTGAAGGAAATCTGAAAAGATTGCATTAGAGTCAATGGAGCACAGGTGTGTTGTTGTCGGACCCTGGTCTGAGCTGGCCCGATGCTACGGTGGTTTGACTTAGTGAAGGGTCAATTCTTTAACTAGGAAAACGTTGCAAAGTTATGCAGAATGTTTTTACAATGAGGGTTAGGGCTGTGTATTGGCAAGAATTTGGCGATATGATAAGTATCATGATACAGGGGTTCCGATTTAATGTATTGCGATATATTGCAAAACTGTAAGCAAAGCAATACATTGCAGTTTTAAAGATGTCTAATTTTAGGAGTCAGCAGTGAGCACTTTATGAATCTGCAAATATAAGGGGCCCATGCTCTTCGTGTTTTGATGCCAATATTTGGTCATGCCCGTGAGCAACACTGTGTTATCACAACCTCTGTAAAATGGAAGATTGAGTTATATACAGTAAGTGATTCGAGTTGCCTGAGTTTCTTCCCACAGCGCACTTCAACTTCCTTCATGATCTTATCGTATAGTTCTGATGCCAGCATCCATTTGGCTGAGAGACATCAGTTTACAGATTCTGTGAAAAGTAAATGCTAGATAATTTCACATGGGGTATGCCAGACAACAAGCCATCCAAAAATAAGATGTCAGGCATCTCTTTGTCTGCAGAAATAAGCCCTTTACCAAAGTGTTCTCTCTATGATTTATGATTGCCACTAATATTTATAATATTTATTTATAAGGGCACATGTTTTTTGATTAATTTCACTTTTTGAATCTTAATCCCTCAGTTTATGCAGTTGTTACCCACAAGGATTTGAAGGTCTTGTGTATGACATTCAGTGCTTTTACGTATATAGCAGCAAACCACTATTTGCTATGTAAAGATATAGAAAAGTAATTGTGTCCTTAGCAGAGAGTGAAGTTATGTTGCCTCTTTGAGTGTTGTAATCTGAGCTTCTCTTTCCCATTTTTCAAGCAAATTAGCTCTGATTCTGGAGCTGGTTCTGCTTAAGATTCTTGGAACCTTGGTGCTATCTAGCAAAAAAAAGTCCACATCACCAGTTTTGAGCATAACCATTATAATCTAAGATGCATCGTTAGCAGAGAGATTTGCATAATGAACAATAGAAGTAAAAGGATTAGGGTTAGGATGGCGGATCACATTAATTACCTGTGAACTTTTTTCTGTTATTTCAGGTATTTGTTTTTATCCATTCTATGTTAGCAGGGGCGGATCTAGAAAAATATTTATGGGGTGGCAAGAGGGTGGCAGGAATTTTTGAGGGGTGGCAACATATGGCAGACGTATATATACTGAATTTAATCACAGTTATCACAGTTTGATGAGAAATAGTATGTTCACACTACAGGGCATGGGCTGCCATTTACAAACTCATACAGACAAATTTAATCTCATGCAATCAATGTCTTGCATTTGAGGTTTCATGTGAAACAGTTCATATTAGGAATAAGTGTTGAAGGAGGTTCAGCATACTCTGAGTCTAACCCTGAACTCTGAGTTGATTTACCCTGAGATGGGAAACTCTTGAGTTACCGGTTCCAGAACAGCTGATTTGAGTTAGTTCAGTCAACTCTGAGTATGTTCACTCTGAGTTAAGCCGACAATAAAAAGCCATCATCAACGGAGCTCCGACTCCACGATTCACCATGGCAACAGGTAAATAAAAGACAGCGCCTCCATTTTAATCCAGTGGATGTAGAGATATTAATGCATGTGGAGCAGACGGTGCACGTTTGTCTTTAAAAGAAGAGCCTGAGTCAGAGCGAGGAAAGTGTAAATAAGTTAACCATAAAGTTAATAAAAAAGTTTTATTCAGTGCTGTCCATTTATTCATCATTTATCAGACTTACATTTCCTTAATAAAGATAAAGTGGTGCATTTATCAGACTTACATTTCCTTAATAAAGATAAAGTGGTGGAATCTGACTGTGTATCAGGCTGTCGATACATTACATTATATAAATAATATATAATAATATATTTGTTCAGATTTAATCTGATGGGGAAAACACAGGAGGCAGCAACTGAAAAATACGAAGATTTCAAACATATAGGCTAGGCTATAGATCAAAGACATAAAGACATGACTGTAAACTCACAGTCTGACCCAGTAATAATATGTTTGGTGATTTGCACTTGAAAAGATGTTGAGGTTAAAATACAGTAGATTTTAAAATGTTGGACATCTATTTGTATCTTGACTCAACAGCTTTCAGTGACTTTATTTCAGATACAAATGTAGTAAATTTAAAGACACTGAAATGCTGCACCATTGCTCACTCAGAAATATTAACATATAATCCCCAATATTAGGCTATAGGAATTATGTTCCATCAGTGCGACCAATGACATCAGTGATAGAGATCATTAGTCATTGACACTACGTGTCTAAAGCTTCATACCGATTTTTAAAATTTAAATAATTAGACCTACACATTGTGTGCAATAAACATTTCGGAGCTGCCCTAACAGACTGACAGCCTGATCCTTGTGCACAGTGTTATAAAAAATAATAAATATAAAAAGGACAGAGGTTTGATTCTGAGCTGAGGATGAATTCTGGCTGTGTAATATTTGAATGTAAAGACAAAAACTGATGTCCAATGAAATGATTGATGTGCATAAATTCAGTAACTTAAGACAGTCCTGAGTAACAAACTAATATCCAGCAGGATTTAAGGCCCGAACATACTCGGGTGGAACGTACGCCGAACGGACTCCGCGGAGGTCCGTGCGGACTCAAAGCGGACGTCCGCAAGCCCTGTGCGCGCAAAGCTCAGATTTTACGACCGCGCGGACTCCGCTCTGCGCACCAGTGACTGCTCGGCATGTATTTTTCACATCGCGGGGATTTTTCACGGATGTTTTACAGGAAACTACAACACTCGCACTCGACTATGAAAGCCCGAATGACTGCGGACATTCCTCGCGGAGTCCGTTCCACTTATAGTACGCCCGAGTATGTTCGGGCCTTTAGACTGTGACAGATGGTAATTAATGCGCTTCGATACAAGCTTTGACACGGACTGAATGAATGAGGAAATGAAACAGCGTGCAAGAGGGAGGAGACAGAGAAAAACCTAACCAGCGAGCAGGTTAGGTTCACAGCCTCAGTTGCCATGGCAATTGACTCAGAGTTTGATTTACCTCTCTTTCTGGAACTGAAAACCCAGAGTTTCCCTCATTTCAGGGTTAATATACTCAGAGTTTTTACTAAACCCGCTTTCTGGAATAGGCTACCCCTCTGGCTCCACTCAGTTTTCCAAACAAAGCAGTCTCTTGCCGCTCTGGCGTTATCTCGTGCTGCATTCTCTGCAGTCGGACATTGGAGATTCGCGCTTGTAAGTGTCAAATTGGCCATAACTTTTCTTTGAATTCGTTGCTGCCAACTGGGGTGGCAGCAGGGGTGGCATGGCTTTCTTTTAGGGTGGCATTTGCCACCCTATGCCACCCCGGTAGATCCGCCCATGTATGTTAGTGGGAAAAGTGGATCTGTGGTTTGTTGTGGTAAGCCACTCCGGATGTCAAGTACTAGCCAATCAGAGGGGAGGTTAGAGCGGGTCATGTCTTTGCCATTCTAAGGGAAAAAAGGTCAGGGCTGCTGCAGTTTCAAAGTTAAAGGGAAATTTAGGTTGTTGGTTTTTCTTTAGCTTTTTGACTTTACTGAATAGGACAGCCGAAGGGTGAAAGGGGAGAAAGGGAGGTGATGACATGCAGCAAAGAGCAGGCTGGAATCAATGTATATGGGATGCCTGCTCTATCCACTAAGCCACCAGGTGCCTCAAAATTTAGGTATTTTAATGTGGACCCTATTTCCCATGCTGTTATGTCTAAGAGCCTGTTTAGACCTGGTATTAACATGGGTTTTGGTGATCCAAACACAAGTGAACAGCCAAGACACATACCTCTTCACACCTTAGTCTTCAGCTAACCATACCGTTCCGATTTCGTTATTGCCCAGCGCACGGTTATTGCATCCACACTTTTGTCAGCTGCTCTGTAGCATGCTTGCTACTCATGTTAGCAGTTGTGTCAGTACAGATGGAGACATTGTTGTAAGTAGAATTCAACACATCACCTAATATAGGGCAAAACTATGGATGGTCACGCAACACTCCACATAGAATGGGCAAGTTATAAAGCATTAGTGCACTTTCACCCAAAACAACCACCACGTGCTGCACTGATGACATAGTCCTTGTCAGAGATGCATCAGGATGCTGTAAGTGTTTATACTACAAACGATATGTGGTTGTATGCATCCCAGACCACCTCAGCGAATGATCGGATCTCAATGCGTCTTGGTGGCTGTTTACACCTGTATTTAGCATTGTCCACTTGTGATCAGATCACTCGAAACTAATCTTGATATCAGGTCTAAACAGGCTCTTAGTGACTAATGGAGACAACACTTCTTGAATTTGGTCCAGTATTGAGAAAGACCGCTGCAACCGCAGTGGCGAAACAGGCTGCAATGTAATTCCTACAGGCAGTTTTAGTTTACTTTAATTTAGTTTATTGAAACATACATGTATAGAAAATACAGGAATAAGAAATTAAAAGTTAAAACACTGTGCATGAGAGGTTAGAAGCCAAAAATGTCTTATGAAGATACCTCCCTTCTTAGATAATAACAATCATACATAAAAAGAAAAAGATAAAAACAAAGACTGCATGATTGAAAAAGAGTTCCAGACTAGGGCATATTACAAAATTTTGCACCGCCAATTTACATCAGGGGTGTCGAAAGTTTTAAAAATGAGCGCCAGATTAGATAATATGAAAATACCTGGGGGCCAGCTGCTTCTCTCTCATATGGGTTATTAAATCAATCAATCAATCAATCAATTTTATTTATAAAGCCCAATATCACAAATCACAATTTGCCTCACAGGGCTTTACAGCATACGACATCCCTCTGTCCTTATGACCCTCGCAGCGGATAAGGAAAAACTCCCCAAAAAAACCCCTTTAACGGGGAAAAAAAACGGTAGAAACCTCAGGAAGAGCAACTGAGGAGGGATCCCTCTTCCAGGACGGACAGACGTGCAATAGATGTCGTACAGAACAGATCAGCATAATAAATTAACAGTAATCCGCATGACACAATGAGAGAGAGAGAGAGAGAGAGAGAGAGAGAGAGACAGAGAGAGAGATGCAGGTAATAACAGTAGCTTACAACAAAATTAAATTAAATAATTAAAAAGAAACTCCATTCAAATGAGACAAACAACTGTTTTATTTCTCAGTGAAAAATTAATTTAACTTTCTACCACTGGTGAAAGTGATGGCCCTCGCTGTCAACTTTACACTTTTTTGCCATTGGGCTGTGTATTGGCAAGAATCTTGTGATACAATACGTATCACAATACAAGGGTTTATTTATCACAGCTGCAAGGCACCAAATATGGGTAGATTTTCAGTTTGGCGAGTAAATCCTGGATAGCTATCGCCCACACTGGAGGGTAAATGTTTTTTATCACTATAATCATGTAATTGATTACTATGCTGAGTCTCTACTGTGTTTGGTTTGATTTATGGTTACGCTGCTCTGCTGCTTCTCTCCTGTCTGTGTCAGAGGTTTACACACAAATACACTCAGGCACACGAACACTACATGTGTTTTTACTCTTGTCTAAACTGTGCCGCGATTTCATCGTCTTGAGCACTCCTGGTTTTGCTTCACTGTTTGCAGTACAGTACATCAGCTGATCTGCTTTAATATCACTTGCCACTGACCTGCTGCTACCTACCACTATGCTAATGTAGAGCAGATGGTTATGAATTGTGCTCATGCTTATGAAGGTAATAAAATAATAACACAGAGGTTCCAAACTCTTTATTGTCTCCAAGTGACCGGCAGCGCAACACAGCTTCAATCCTTCTATTCTTACCTTTCACAATAAAAGCCCATATGTATTTCAGTGGATTTAGCTCATACCTCCTACTGTCAACCAATGGCATGGAGAAATCTTTCAGGTTTGCCGATGGAGCCCTTGAGCTCAGTTTTAAAGGGGAATGATAGAGCTTTTGATAAGCTGTGGGAACCTTTCCTAAACTACCTTCCAAATAGCACAGCAGATCTAGTACGTAGGGAACATGGCACTATAGATTGGCAACCTCTGAGTAGCCCTGTGAATGTCTAAAGCTCTCTCATGTGTACTTCGTTGCTCTCAACTAGTTGTGTCCCCCTGACCTGTGCTTCTTATCCAGGCTCTCTGATCTTTATACAATGATTTCCCGGGTAATATGCCTTTATGCAGTGCTGCTGCTGTCGGATTGTTTTTTTTTTTTCGAATCCTGTAAGGTCTGTGATGTGTTCTTATCTAGCTCTACTGTCATGTGTTTTTTGTTGTTGCATGTTTTGTTATTAAAATAGGGATGCACCGAAATGAAAATTTGTAGCCGAAGGCGAATATTATTAAACGCTTGGCCGAATACCGAGTACCGAATACCGAATATCATTGTTTAGTTTTTCATTAGTTTTTGCAGATGAACCCCCTCCAGATTAGTGTTGTCACCTCTGTGCGATACCAGTGAAAATACCATGGTTCTGAGTAGTATCACGATACCACAACGAAAATGAGGCAGATGTGCCTTTTGTCATTTATGAAAAGATA
>NC_065508.1:36600404-36604545 GCF_006386435.1 Epinephelus moara | reverse complement strand
TGCTGAATGATTTAAGCCTATTTTGCTCGCTCAAAACTATTTTTAGTCGCAAATGCGAGTGCCGTGACGGACGGATCGCCACACTACCGACATTTTATTCCGCCCGTCACGGCACGCCGTTTGATTGCGTTATCAAAACGCCGCTATTATTCGGTCTTGCTTTTCACTTATTCCACCGAATACCGAATGTGTGTTTTTTTGCAATATTCGGCCGAATATATTCGGTTACCGAATATTCGGTGCATCCCTATATTAAAATTTAAACAAAAAAAGGTATTGGGGGGAAGAAGGAGCCCATAGACACTGCTTCACTGATTACCAGAGGGAACTTATTCACATTCTGGTGATTTTGGTGATTAGTTGTTTAATATACAGGTTCCAACCTGTATATTAAACAACCTTATTTTTGGAGGTGTAAAAAAACGTTTTACTTTAAACTTTAGAAATGTATGCAGGCAAAGAAACTACACAACTAATATGAAAATGGCCAAGAGTTTTTTCAAAAAAGAAGCCTATGAAGTTTGTATGGTTGTTAAAAATACATAAGACATACTGACTTTTATTAGAAGTTACTAAAAATGTCAGGAAAAGTCTTCTCTGCTGTAATATTCACAGGAAAAAATGTGCTCAAATTTCACCCAAATCTACCCATTTTACACAAACTTCCTTCATTTATTGTGGTCAGCTGTTCTGTGCTGTAAATGTTATGTATTGGATATAATATCAAATATCCATTAACTACATCACTTATTAAGGGGTCGTCAGTTTCTTAATAATAGAAAAGGGTGGAAAGGAATAAGGTTTGGAACGTATGATATATTAAAATAATTTTGTTTCAAATTTTGCTCCAGCCTCTACTTTAGATTTGTATTCAACATAACACTTTATTATCTTTAGTGGGGCGGCATGGCTATAAAATCGTTCATTTTTGTGATAAAAGCACCAAATTTGGCAGATGTGTTGACAAATATATTTAGAACAAATCTGGATATTGGGGCATCAGAAACTCACCCCCTGGTGGTCAGAGCAGGCAATTGAATACTGGCAGCCCTGAATAAAAGCGTTTAAACTGATCCCCCGTGTAAACCCTCAATCGGAATGTATATTTCCCATGTAAACTACTTGGAAATACTTTAATTCCAAATGATTTCATTCAGATTTATTTCATTCCGAATGAGAAGCCATCATGTAGCGGCACCCATTAATGCTCATTGCATCATCTGAGATCTCCTTTGGTCCACTTGCCAGCATCAGTAGTGCATCTGTCAGTTTTGGCAGCAACTTCCATGTTGACCATGCTGCCTTCTTTCCATGTCCAGCAAAGCTGGATACGGTGTCACAGCCTGTCAAAGCATGGAACATTGGAAGGGCACATGACATCTCTGGTCCGAGACATGCAGCCATTTGGTGGGCTGCAAGATAGAGAAAGCTCTTGTCTGTTCCGAATGAAACATATTTTTCACTTTAACTGGTCTCTAAATTATATTTGTGGTGCTGAAAACATGGTAACAGCAGCGTGTTCTATTCCAGTATATTAAGCTATAAATGTACCAAATTTGGCGCTTTTATCGCAAAAATGAACAATTTTTTTAGCTATGCCGCCCAATTTATTAGTTTGTTAGCAGAATTATACAAAAACTGCCTGACCGATATTCACAAAATTCGGTGGAGGGATGTAACACACGCCAACTTAGAATACATTAAATTTTGGTGTTGATCCAACTCAGGGGGCGTGTCCACGGGCCGCCCACACATGGCCGCCCATTCACTTCCATTCATTTTTTGGATGAGGATTACGTGAAAACTGTCCAACCAATTTTCACAAAACTTGGTGGAGGCATGTAGCATGGTCCAACTTAGAAGCCATTACATTTTGGAGTGGATCCAATTAACGGGACGGGTCCATGGGCAGGTAGGATTCAATTGCCTGCTCTGGCCACCAGGGGCGAGTTTCTGATGCCCCAATATTAAGATTTGTTCTAAATATATTTGTCAATGCATCTGCCAAATTTGGTGCTTTTATTACAAAATTGAACGATTCTAGAAAAATATTGAGCTATGCCGCCCCACTACTTAATGAAATGTACTGAAACATATATACATGCCACACAAAAGGGCACTAGCCTGTACCAGAGTCCTGCACGGGTCCAGTTTTCAAGATCCGCCCCGACCCAACCCGGGGACGTACAAACCCGCACCCGAATCGCAAACCCGCGCATCAGGCCAATTAGTACCGCAACCCGGTCCGACCCGTTGAAACACGACCCGCAGCCTGACCCGTAACCCGGATTTAAAGTAATCATTTTGGGTCATATTGGCTGAATATTGAACAGCATATCGCCACAGTTAAGGTGCCAGTGAGTAAACAACGACATGAATGAAGCAGCTCTCACAATAAAAACCTGACTTCAGCTTCATCATCAACCCTCTGTATTCTTCTCCCATACGAGTGTAAAAGCACTCGTTTGTTACGTTTAATGCTTTTAAACTTTTAATCTATGTAAAGGAACTTTACATGTGTAATAATAGACTTACTTTCTGTCCAGAGCGACGTTCAGCAGTTACGAGCTGTCACGTGTTTTTAGAATCCATCGAGGAGGAAAGTAATCCATCAGGGAAACACTTCAGAAACATTATAAAGTGATAGCTGTACGTTTTATCCACTTATTTCTCAAATACCTAAATAATTATTTACTGTTTTGGAAGCGGCGTTTGTTAGACGGTGGCAGCCATGTTGATTCTGTCGTCCAATCACAAATTGTGTTATTAGATGGTGAAACGCGTGTAAACAGCTGAACCAATGACCGTTGCGAAATAGCGGAGGCGGTCCTCAGAGAGTAAATAATGACCAAGATAGTTATCTGTTGTTTACCGAACTAATGACTGATGTGTTTATCTAAAACCCGCGATCCGACCTGCATGTTATTTTTTCCACCCAGATCCGAACCCGGGAAAAAAATGTTTTTTAAAAACCACCCGCAAATCAGCTGTTTTTGCGAGTACCCACGGGTACCCGACCCAGTGCAGGACTCTGGCCTGTACCAGGTCATTAACTCCAGGTACCAGTCCTGTGAATTAATGTTACTCTTGTCTGATTGTTGAGCATGGCCATTTCCTGTGTCTGTCCTTTCAAATTGAATTCCCACATGGTCCAGTCATAAAGGTTTTGATTTATTTTGACAAGGGGCAGCTCCTAACAGTGTTTCACATTTTATTTTTTTATTTTTTTTCTGTGACTAAGTGAGATCTTGCCGACTGATGACCTTTCTGGTCGACTAACTATTAGGGGGGAAGGCCTAGTTCACTGCAATATATACTTTAATAGAGTAAAAACTAGAATAAAAATAAACATAAGAAATATGTACAGTTATGTGCATTAGATGTTGAATAAATATACACATTCGAGAGGTGTTGGTGAGAATAAATTAGTACACTGAAGAGTATTGCGGCAGTTGAATTATTGCACCAATAATTACACGGTACTGCACAGTTATGCAGTGTTTCCCACAGGATTTTGGGAAACTATGGGGGGGGGAGAGACATTCCTCCTCCCCCACCCCCCCCACGGAAGAAAATTTTGAACATTGTAAATTGAAATTGAAATGAATTTGTATACAAAATGTACAGAAAGGTAAAGTTTTGAAAAAGTATTGCAATTTAATTTTATCTTTAATGTTATTATCTTATATTATCTTTGTAATATGATTATCTTATATAATGTTATTACTATCCTAAAACATTCTCTGGGTCCTCTGTAACTCTGCAGGACTTATTTCCACCCTGCCCAGCAGCAGTACCGTGGCGAACGGTCCCTAACTGCGGGGAGAACGGAGCAGGCTTCCCCGGAGGTCCGCCGCTTTTCCCGGTCCCTCCGCTCCACACTTTGGGCTCTAGTTTCGCAGTCCGGGCGAGGCGGGGGCGCAGCGCACCTGCGCTTCGCCAACTGGGTGTGGCCAGGCGGATTTTGCAAGTTTGGCACACCGTGCGCGCTGGCGCAGCTACTCGTCTGTCCCACCTTCGTCCCTCCTACCTGCACAAGTCGGAAAGAGGGAGGAGAGAAGGCGTGGAGTGGGTTTTACACACATCACACCAATCAAATGAGCCCCTCTCCTCGCCCTTAAATGCGCCGCGTGAAGGCGTA
>NC_065508.1:36589662-36600183 GCF_006386435.1 Epinephelus moara | reverse complement strand
CCAAGCTGGATCTGTCGACACCTCCCCCTGCTGCGCCGCCACACCCATCTCAGCGCACCTCGGTCTGCCAAACTACCAAACTGAGCGCGCCTCGGGTTGCACTGCTCGAAACTAGCTCTGCGCGGGATTCGCCACCCTGCACCACCCTGCGCTGCGCCGGGAAACTAGAGCCCTTTGACTTATTTCCACCCAGCCGACAGTAGCTTGGAAAACTGCCCATAACCGTGTCACACGGGGAAGAGGGAAGGCAGCTGGATGTGCCCCTAAATATTTTTTACAGTTCGCACACACTTATTTTTAGTCGAGTGAAACGCTCGCACTGTCGAGCGCTGGATCTGACAGCCTGAGCACATCGGCACAAAACGCTACAGCGTTCGAGATATTATTTATATCATGAGAAGTCAATACTTTCGGCAGCCTAAATCTTTTATTTAGAAACTATGGCGGGTCAAATTAAACTATGGCGGGCCTCCATAGTTTCGTTAATTAATGGGAAACACTGGTTATGTAATGTCTGACAACATTACAGAAAAGACCCTACGGAGGAATTAAAACATTTTTCCTTAAATTGTGCTGATCAGCGTATTTGTTATTGTGTGTAACCAAGTCTCGCTCAAGGAGAAGTCTCACTCTGAAATCTGGCTAATATTTCCACATTATGACTTATTAAAAATATTAAGCCATGACACTAAAAATATTTTTGATAACATCAAGCTATGTTTTCTGGACCTCAGTAAAGACAACACACTCTTCTTGCCAATCCTCTCTGCAGCTCTTACAAATGTTTTTGCTATTGTTTTTCCTACAACAAGTCACCTCTCATAAAAGTTACAGAACAAGACTTATGCTTGAGTGAGAATTGATCACAGTAACAAACAGACTGCCGAAAGGTAAGGAAAAACGTAACATTTCTCCATAGGGTCCTTTCAGTAATGTTGTCAGACACTTCTAATAACAGTCTGAGTCTGTCGCACTAAAACCAGCACTTTTAATGGACGTAAATTGACGGTGCACAATTGCCCAGAGGGATCCCATTGCAGCCTGTTTTGCTGCAGCAGCTCCAGCTGTCTCTCTCAGTTGTGGACCAATTTCAAAAATTGTTGTCTCCATTCGTCACTTAGACAAAAAAAACTTGGGAAAATAGGGTCCAGGTTGAAAAATACCAAAGTTTCTTTAAAGACTCCCTAAAGCTATTTTATCAGCTTTCAAACTTTCTGTTGTTTTAGAAAGTTATATTGGAGTTCCCAACATCTGCTGCTAATACCTACAGCTCTGCTCTATAAAACGTAAACCTTTACATCAGTATCCTTGTCTGTGCTGTTGCAAAATCATCCATCCATTTATTTCCAGATGACACAGTTTGGAACTCATTTAAAGTCTCCCTGGAGTCTCTTCAGGACAGTTGCCACAGTTTTCAGATGCCTTTTCTCTGCATTGATCCTTGTGCTAAATACATCAAAGACAAATGTCATGTAGTTCAGAGGGGAAACAGTCGCCTGGTTTGCTGCTGCAGGCAAGTAGAATGAGTTGCAACACTTGTCTGCCTTTGTGGATCTCATTACAGACATGAGTACATACAATTAAAATCCTCCTTTTAGCTCAATTCGAATTTTAATGACTATGACAAATGATTCCTGCACAGATATACCTCATATGTCACCTTCCTCTAATTCAATTTGTAGTTGTTCAGTAGTCAGTGTTTGCAGGGCCATTTATCACTGTCTGTGTCATTTCTACTGCATGCTTTGTGCTCTGCACGTCCTCATGTCCTCTCTGTACTGGCTGTCTTTTGTGCTATGATCCTTTAAAGATGTATTCAAACTCCAGGCATCATTTGTTGTACAGGGTGATGAGACAACATACATTTAAAACTGTGCAGTTAGTATTGATAGAATGGCAGGATTGTTTTTGTTTTGCGTTGAGAATGGCCACAAAACATCATCTCCTATGCTCATTATCTTGTTAGTCCATGATGCCTTTCTTCTTGTCAAAGCCTGATATTCTACATGTCATGCGGACAAAAACAACATGTTGACACCTAACAAGGAAACATTGTGGCTTTTGATTTCCATGCTGATATATGTTTTAATCTTTCATCCAATTACAGTCCCTTCGTAACATATGACAGTGTGGATTATGGATAGCATTTAATTCTGTTCTTGAAGAAAATTGAATAAAACACAGTAAAACCACACACAAAGAAGCAAACAAACACACTCACTAAAATAACTTGCTAGACTTATGAAATCAAACCTCATATAATTGGCTTATCCTGCTTTGAAATGGATCAGAATCTCGAGCGTGCTACAGGCGACTGCCTCTCACGCTGTTGTGCTGCTTGTTCTGCCTCCTTTCTCATCTCTATCTTGCATCTTTACAACATTTGCTCATCAAGTACTTGTACACATATAGCATTTTGATTTTTTTTTTCACAAATGTGTCTGCAGTTTGGAGGTATACTTGCAACGGAAATGATTGCGGCAGCTGAGTCAAGGAAGCGTTGCTGTCTTTGTTCAGCTGTACTTACAGTCAGTAAGGCCTTTTAAATAGCTTGAGTAACACTGACATCTGCTGGGACAGTATGTTGTAACTGGCCAGAGAGGGACCACAGTTTTAAACCTACAACCTACTGAACAATACTGAGCTGACAGTAGTCGTATGTGAGTTGAAATGACCTTTGAGACTTGATCAAAATGAACAAAAAAGCAGGCTTTGAAATTCAGACCTAAGTGGCTGCTCAGAAATGAAGAAAATATGGTGTTGATTTAAAACATGCCCGAGCCAGTTGTGTGTGATGTGACTCCGTATGGCATAACGCTCCATCAATCAGCATAGTGCTATCTCAGACAGGGATTTACATCACCACACCTGAAGTAGCTGAAACTGCCTTATGACAATAATATCCTTGATGTTTTAGAAAGCAACCGCACCGTATGTTTATGATGACAACTTTCATTCTGTTTGCCATTTTTTCCTGACTAACGGCACTTTTTTTCTGTCTTTTTCTTTAGGTAAGACGTTTTTCTGTGTCTTCTTCACTGAAGGGTATGTAAAGCCCCTTTTCCACTGCACAAAAACACACTCGCTAACATCTGGCTTTTGTAATGGGAAAGGTTACATTTGGCATTCACATCTGGGTCAAATGACTCCACAGTAGGATTGCAACAGTATGAGATTTTCATGGTTTGATAACTATCTCAGAAAATATTGCGGTTTCACAGTGTCATGGTATCATGGTATTACAGAATCAAGAGTAATATCAGTAAGAATGACCCTTAAAGGAATGAAAATAGTGGGTTATTTTTGATTGAACATATGTTTTATTGCTATAATTGAATTTTGAAACCATTTTGTTATTGGAAGTAGCCTATGTGTAAAAAGTCCCCCCATTTGAAAGTAACTAAAATAAAGGGGACATTTTCTGTCAATTTGCATTTTTTTTTCTAAATCCTGCATAAGTCAAATGTAAAAGGTACGATAACTGCCAACTTTTATAGCTGTAACCCTGCTCTGCAGTAGTCACAGGCAGCTCTCTGGCTCCAATCAGCATTGCTGGGAACACAGTACCTGGATAAACACACTATTTTTAGCCACTTTACCAGCAAGATGCAATGACGTGCCAACACCAATGCCAATGATGTGCCAATACTATCTGTTTCCGCCCAAGTAGTGCTCAAGCATCGATCCAAATTATTTGCACCAGATTTGAAAGAGAGACTGAATAAGTAAGTAAGAAGTAACCACTGTAAAGTTTTCACAGGCCTCCGTACTGCCTTCTACTGTTTACTAACCTGTTTTCCGGCCTATCTGTGACATTGAACATGACACACCAAAGAAAAAGAAAAAAACATGCACACTGAAACGCACACTTGTCTGCTGAAGAGTTGTGTACACAGCTCTGGTCTACTGGCAATAGGTATGAAGTCTAAGCCTGTTTTTATCAGGTTTACTTGAGGTGAAAAAGGTGCATAACATAAACGCTCTGATAGGCATTTCAAAGCTCTGGTAAACCACTAATGTCAATTAATACATATCTCGTGTGTGTATTTGGGGAAGGGGTGTGTGTGTCTGCGGTCCCTTCATCTTATTCTGAGTCAGTCCGTCTCTGATGATATTCATCTCGCTAATTTACAATTCACTCACTCCTGCAAAGACTCTCAATTTGTCCTGACCTTAGTTGTTGCCCAGAGACTTGGACAGAATGAGTTTATATTCATGCTTTGGGTCTCAGAAAGAGACATACCATTTTGTGCCAATTTGTGTCTGTGTGTGTGTGCGTGTGTGCGTGTGTGTTTGTGTGTGCGTGTGTGTGTGTGTGTGTGTGTGTGTGTGTGTGTGTGTGTGTGTGTGTGCATGCGTGCGTGCACATGTGCTTTTGAAGGTTTGTGTTTGTGAGTGATCAGGTGCCATTAAGACCTAATTAGGTCTAAATTGCCGTTTGTTACTTCTCTGAATAATAATGCCCCCCCTCCCCCAAACAACTTCACTGCTCAGAAAGGCGTGACTGCTGCTCGATTAGCCGAGCCTGACTGATCACAGCTGAAGATCAACTTCAGTGAAAATCATCTGAGATGTTTGGCCATGGAGAATGAATAGTGTTCAGCAAGCGCAAGCTACAGACTGAATCATGCCGCCTGCACTGTCAAGTTGGCAAAGACCATGTCATACAATCTCCTTTGGAACAAGGCATTTCATTTTTTTTTCATCTTTCTGGCCCCTGAAAAGAACAGCAGATGAATCCCGCCTCCCTCTCCGTGATGGTATTTTGATTTCAGTTTCCCATTTCCAGTTTATCACAGTTTGATAAGGTCACCTCATGCTGTCACCTGCAGTATCCAACTCCATTTACTCAAGCGCCCTGAAATGCTATTATCAATATGAAATATTGTCCAGACAGACTACAGCTCTTCCAGCGAGGAAAACATCAATGTTTACTGTTCAGAAATCAAGCCCTTGCCCCAGGTGCCAGCCACTATCTGTCTTCTCTGGGGAAAGAAAAAAAAATCTCCAACAGGGATTACTAATCCCCTGCTTGTTTGTAGGGCTGCTGCGATACAGCAAAACAAGATTATCCCAGTCGCTGCTTACAATTTGGGCCCCTAGATGAAATGATAATTGCCAAGAAATATTTATTTTGTTGAATAAACTCCCTAATCCATTCCAATAGACTCCACTTGTTTTAGTAATTGCATGGCTTTTCTCTATGCAAACCTCCCAGACTGTCAATACTTGAATGGGAGTACGAGTTGCCAGCTGTGAGATATTATGATCAGGATGACCCAGATTCCTTCCTCCTGCCTCCAATGAGGTGCTCAGTCATGTTGTGTAAGAATTTTTACATTTTTTTTGTATTTATGTCTGCCTGTAAAGACTGTAATACTCTTATGAAAACAGGCGAGTATATACAAGGCTTACAGCTTAGTTCAGTTTGTGTATTAGTGAATAGCCAAATTAAATGATTGAACAAATGTGTTTTGAGCGATTAATTCTTTGAATGGAATTTTATAAGATAGGTATAACCATCCTTATTGAGATGCAGGATTAAGTTTTCTAAGCCTTCAGCAAAAGCTATTTAAGAATAACACAATTGGAATTCACTTAATGAAAATACGTTCCACTTTATATGCATGACAGTCTGTGAAAATTGCACATGGGGCCATGTACAAGTCTCATAGGACTGACTACAAGAAATAAAGCAATACTTTCCAAGCTGGAAGGAGAAAACTACCAGCATGCCTCACCACTCAATATCATCTCACCTGCAAGCTAGCTCGCCCTGCCGTAGCGCATTGAGTGCAAAAATGGCTGCTGAATAGCTCATGCTGACAGACGGTCAATGTTTTGGACGGCTGTTGCTGCAATTAGAAGGAGGGACACTCATTCCCAGGTGGCATTTCCAGCTGCTGGTATTGGTCCCAGGTTTGTACTTTTAAGGCAATGGCAAATGATGTGCCAGCAAGTAGCAACCTGGTCTGAAGACAGTGTACAGCCACTCCTAACCATCATAAGGCAAAGGTTCTCTTGCAGAGACTACGGCTGTTGTGCTGAGGCTTTGCTGGACATGGTAATTCCAGTACCTCTAACAAGAAAAACAGTTTTACTTTGAAGGGAATCACTCTCCGAGTCCGACGCACTTTGTTACCTGACATAGTTATTGTTATGGACAGTGTGTAACACGCAGCTCACACAACAGCACAGCACAGGACTGAACACACAGTCAGTTGGAGTGGAGCCTGTGTTGTGTTCAGGCTTTGTCACGTAAATTACAAATTCCAGCACTTGCCGCTCCTGCCGCCCCCCCACACACATGACAAAGCGCCGCCCTGGGCAAACGCCCATTTGGCCCACATCAGGATCAGGGCTCATATGGAAATGTTATGGATACAGTTATTATTTCACATTTTAATTTTATTTATCATGAATGAATAATTTGAGAATTTAATAATGCATGGTCAGATTTGTTTGCTTTGACCACCAACACTGCAAAATTCAAATACCAAATAATTAGAAATAGCTCACTGCAGAGGAGCCTCCTTTTGATAAAACATAGTAATAAATGCTCATTTGGCCCTATCAGTTATGCTGATAGGCTAATTTAGACTTGCAGGTTCATGCCTCCTTGGAGTGCAGCAAGCCGGAGCGTGAAAAAGTTGTTTTTGAAAGGCTAAATGCCATTGAATATGGATTGAAGCTGAATATTTCCTTAGATAAAAACATGTTGTGAATTTTGGAAATAACCACATCTATCTTTTTTAAATTAATTTTGACTTGCGGACTTTGCAGTACTCTTGAGTTATTGGAAATGTTTGGCATCCTTTGGCATCCTCCATCAGCTGTGCAGGTTGTTGCTAATGTAAAGGTAAAGGTAAAGTTCCACTGATTGTCACACACCTGAGTGTGTGAAATTTGTTCTCCGCATTTGACCCATCCCCTGAGGGAGCGGTGAGCAGCAGCGGTGCCGCGCTCGGGAATCATGTGGTGATCTAACCCCCCAATTCCAACCCCTGAAGCTGAGTGCCAAGCAGGGAGGCAATGGGTCCCATTTTTATAGTCTTTGGTATGACCCGGGGGGATCGAACCCACGACCTCCCAGTCTCAGGGCGGACACTCTACCACCGCCACTGAGCTGGCTGATGTTCAGACCCAGCATGCTCAATTTGCATAAAAATGTAAGATTATTTCTGTTAGAATCTGTACTGATTTGTTCATGAATCTCCTTGAAGTATTTGTATGAACTGACTTCATCAGTACCAGATACCAGTAGCTGCATTGTCTGAATTGCCAGTTGCACTAGCTATGCCGGTGTTGTGTTGAGGTCTGTTCCCCCACTGAATGGTGTTTCCTTCCATTTAAAATGCGTAACGACCCCTGCAGTATTTAGGGACAGGAAAAGGTTTGGTTCAGATGGCTTCAGTAGGGGGCGACGCATATGGACAAGAAAGCAGTCTGTGACACAACACTAGCATGCTGGGTGCTTTAAATTCTCAGGCAGCATAAAACAAAGTGCCTGAGCGTCATTAGCTCTTGTGAAAATTAATGATGCTCAGATTTACATTCACTAGTTGCAACAAATGGATACATTCAGTTTAGTGTTCACCAAAAACATGAGCACATTCAATGAACATGCTCTTTCAGCACGTTCATGTTGGGTATGGTCATTATGAAACATTGTCACCATTCAGTAGTTTTTTGATTGTTAAATGACCTGGTCAGCTCATATCTCGGTCACAATTCTCAAATGCCAAAAAAAAAATAAATAAAAAATAATGTATGGGATCCGTTTCAAAAGTATTTGTGTATGTTCTGTGCTTATGTAGGTAAATAAACATGGCTTACATATTCTGAAATGTAAATATCAATATTGGCCTTAAAAATCCTGTATTGGTGTAGAGCTGACAAGGCAAAATAAACAGGGAGTACAGTCAGTCTAAGAGCCTGCTGTCTTTCTGTGCACGGTTCTTGGATACTACCACTACGTATTGAAACTGGTCGATATACTGCAACTGAAGTAGATCAAAGATTATGTCATTACTGTGAGTCTGGTGGAGTAGAGAGTGAAACTCACTTCTTACTTCACTGCCCGTTTTATGATGACCTAAGGCAGGGGTGTTAAAGATATAGCCCGTGGGCCAGAACCGGCCCACCAAAGGGCCCAATCTGGCCCACTAGATGACAAGGCTAAGAGGTGCAAGGTTTTAGGAGCAAGGTAAACAGTGAATAGCTGCTTCATGTAAAATGCTGCTTCATGGGCTTTTCCACCCTTCAAGAATATACTTCTCTGAAAAAACACTAAATACTTATAGATATTAAACTTTGTACAAAATATTGTCAGCCAGCAGCTTCAACACCAAATCGAATCTGTATCAGTCTATCTTAAAACAAAATTGATGGAACCCTGTTGCTAAAAAATGGAAATGTATGGATAAATGCACATGTAATGACTGAGAAGTAGACTGGATGTGGAAAAACTGAGACATATTATTGAAATTACACTAATTTTTCTTAAAACATCTCAGGTTGTTCATCTGTCTTATAAATGGGTAAATGTTTATAGAATGTACTTGTGCTTCTTGACACAAAAAGAAAAGGAAAAAAGTGGAGCTGTTGCTATTTATAGGTTATTATGCAGTGGTTTTATTGGTCTGGCACCCCTGACCTAGGGAAAATGCTTTTTGACAAATTACCACAACAGGTAGGCGTGTCCCAGGATACTGATCTTGTTAAATAGCTTTTTGATAACCACATATTTGCCATATCTAACTATATACATGAACACCTGGAACAGAGGGGAACACTTATGCACAGTAGCAGGTTCTTAGGGTGGGTCTTATAAAGCGTTGCTTTGCCGAGCAGATGAAAGTAGCACATTTGCAGGTAAAAACAGTGCATTCCGATTCGCATACTTTTTCTTTTTATGTTTTGTATGTTCTGCAGCTGCCCTTAACAAGTACGTACTGTTGCATACAGTATGCACACATTTGGGACATACTACTGTCATATAACCAACATTACGCCCTGAACTTTGACCCTCTTGCTTCTATATTTGTTACCTTGGAGATAAATCAAAATGCCATTCACCGCAGAGCTCTGCTGTTGTTCTTACTTTGCAATGTATGTAGTTTTAACTTTGAAGTAACTGCATACAGGTTAGATTCTAACAGAAAAATGTCAAATAACGAGTGACGAACCCTCTGCTGCTGAGAGGGTTGTGAGTCAAAATAGCCAGAAGAGCGTGCTGGCTTGCATACTGCAAAATACGATGGGATGTAGTAGAACATCCTGGTTTTGGCATACTGCATTTGACATGCTATGTATTGGGACATACTAAATCTTTTTTCTGGCTCACTGTATAGTATGGTAGTATGGGACCTGGAACGCAGTCTCCCTCAGTTTCTTTCTCTCTCACTCTTGTTCTCTCTCCCATTTATCATCTAACACTCTCTATACTGAACACTAACCTGTTTAATTTGTGTATATTAAACTTTATATACGTCATGTATTTTGTTTTGTGTCAGTGTGATAGCACTAGAAAAATGTTTTTCTTTAAATGTGTCTAAATAATCCCATAAGGGGACTCGAAAATAAATAAATACTTTCTTCATCGAGTCATTCGTCAGGGCTTTGCTTTTAGACTAAGGTTTAAGCTGTTACACACAGCCCAACTGATGAACATGTTGTAGAGAATAACCAACCGTCTTATCACGTTAATTCATGTTGACAAATTAGTGACCGAGGTGTGGATGCATCTCAAAAGCAGTAAAACAACCTGGCTGGAACCTCCCTCGCTCCAGCATTGCATGAAACCACTAGTTTGAAAAAGACAAGTGACCCACACTTGTGATTGGTTGGTAGATCTGTTGCTTGTGGTCACCCTCATCCATTATAATACAGACTTAGGTAAACCCTGCCTTTACAACAACAAAAACAATTACAGCAGCAACAAAAACAACAACAAAACCAACCCCACCAACAACAAAACACAACAACAATAACAACAACAACAACATGTAAGTACTGTGTATAAAACATACTGCAGTTACATTCAAGTGATATATGTTGTGTGTTATATGTTTATATTCATTAGGGCTGGCCCTGACTAAGAATTGTCGTAGTCGACCAAAAGTCATCATTTAGGGCCATTAGTTGACTAGTCACCAGGGGCCTGTATCACGAAGCAGGATTAACGTCTTAGCGAGGTAACTTCAGGGTTAACCCTGGGTTTTCGGTCTCATGAAGCCGGTTCAGTTCTTATCGTGGTAGATCACCATGGTAACTTACTCTGAACGGCTATCCTGCTCCGGAGCAGGGTAAGTTCAGGGTTGAATCTGATCCTATAAAACGCACCACCCACTGGCCAATCAGCTGTTTGGAAAAAAATGACACCGCTGACAGAAATGCAGCCCAGTCATGACGGGAAGTTTAATTCATTTGATTTGAAAGTTTATTTTGAACATTAAAAAAGAAAAGAAAGCAACAACAACAGACAATGAAAAGATTGTTCAAAAAGGAGTGGAAAGAAGT
>NC_065508.1:36584206-36588808 GCF_006386435.1 Epinephelus moara | reverse complement strand
CTGGGCTAACCAGATTTGCCATCATTCCATGTCCTTCTATGTGCCTGTATTTTAATTTAATTTTTATATCAATGAAAAAAACAAATCCGTGTGCCTAAATTCTTACATTTTTACATGTATCTCAGCATAGCAAGTTGGAAGTTGACATATTCTGCCATATATGAAGAGGGGAGACTCTCTGGAATCTGGCAATATAAGAACCACAATGCTGGGACATTCTGTCCCTTCACAGTTGTCCAAAACATGTGGTTTGTGCCAGGCGGACATGATTGCCAGTATTTTTTCATTATTGCAAGAAATTCCATTGAATGATTCACAAGTCAAAAATGTGTTTTATCTGAAAGAAACATGCAATATTTACATCTAAGATCATAGAAAAATAGTCAACCAAGTTCAATGATGTCCTCCAAGATAATATTTGCCACTTTGTTTGCAGTAAAAAAAAATTCTGGACGTTTTCTTGTCGACATGTTCTTGACTTACTTCTCTGTGCTCTGTGCTGCTCTTTGACCTGACTTGAACGTTTTTTTGTTGTTGTTTTTCAGTTTCAGTTATATATTGTAGGGACATTTTGGGCATTGGGTGGGACGTTGTATATGGTGACTACTGCCCTGTCACGCATGCACAATTAGGCTACGGTTGTCTGGGTGTGCAAAAGTGAAGTGGCTGGTCTTGTCATACAAAGTTTGATGTGTCAACTGGACAATATGGAGATATTTGCATCTTGAAAGCCGGACTACAAATGTGGATAGACAGGGAGAAACACACGCAAGTAGGGTTGGGTGAGTATGAAAAAAACAAACAAAAAAAAAAAAAAGGTAAGGTTTTTGTGAAAAACCGCATCAAGTCGGTAATACCAGATTTTCGCCACTTGGGGGCGCAATTGACTCATTTAAAATAAAAAACGACCATAGGACAACAGAGTGACAGTAACACGTTGTTTCTTTCAGTCCTTACAAATAAATTTGCAGGTTTAGCTTACTCAATCAGTGCAAACAAGGGTTGCCTCCTTAGTCTGACTCAAAGCCAAAGTGTTGCCATATTGGCGCATTCTTTGATTTCTTTGAGACTAAATTGTCCGCCATTATCGACTCCCTGTCACTGTTAAACAAACTCCAGGCTACAGTAAGGGCCTCGGCACATGTGTACTCGCACCCCCTAGCTCAGTCCCTTCCCCACCCCCACCCCCCTCTCTCTCCTGCTCGCCGTGCGCTTGGCGAAGAGGCAGACACAGGCCGGTCGGTCTCAAAAAAAAAAAACCCAGTCCAAGACAGAGTACCAAACTGAATTGGTATTACCGAGAACCGACCCAACCCTACATGCAAGCCTAAGATGTTGTAAGATACGATATTCCTCACTATATGAAGTGACTGATAACAAGTATATGTAATGTATAATGGATTGTAAAGAGATTTGTCAGGTTTTTATTTTGTAGACAGTTGATCTGTATTAGTAGTGTGATGGGATGACAGCACAATGATGTGTGTGGAAGCTCTGGTCCTGCGCTTTCATGTGATATGTGTGGCATTTCTGTGCGACCTGTGCATTCGTGAGTAATCCATCCAAGAGTAATGTGTGTGCAAAGCTGTATGAAAGCTCTGTTATACATAATTTTAGTGTAATTTTATGATTTTTTTTTGCTGTGAAAACACTGGATCAAGTGCGTGATCTTGTCGGAAAGCTATGGTTCCGCTGTTTCACGGCTTGCGGAGAAAATCCATAGAGAGGAACAGGTGTGAATGTAGACGTACCATGCGTCGTTCGGGACCATAGGCCTATATTTTATCTACAAGTGCACGTCACACACCGTGCGAGCCGCCTGTTAATGACGCTGTCGGCAAAGCAGTAATGATTGTGCTAAGTGGCTAATGGGCATGTAGCTACTTACATGCTTCAGATGAAACGCCATGTTTGTAGTCGATGAATGATAGGCAAATGTTTGCCTGCAGAGTTTACATATCACCTTGGGTTCGTCCTTCACGTTCTCAAAATGATCCCACATTTTGGATTTCCTGCCCGACATGTTATTAACTAGCCTGTGTAATAACCACAGGTACCAGCCCTATAAATTAACGTGACTCCTGTGTGACTGCTGAGCGTAGCCACTTCCTGTGTCTGTCCTTTCAAATTAGATTCCTACATGGTGCAGTCACATAGGTTTTGATTTATTTTGACAAGGCGCAGCTCCTAATAGAATTTCACCTTACTTTTTTATTTTTCCTGTGACTAAGCAAACAATGAAATCTTGCAGAGTATTGACCTTTCTGGTCGACTAACATTTAGTCGAATATTAGGGGGCAGCCCTAATATTCATGTTGTTTTTATTCTTTAAATAGTAATGTACTTTAATACATTATAATCAATTACAATAATATTATTCTATTTAGGAAAGGAAAAAAATGCATTTGTGAGGAACATGATTATTAAAAGTAAAACTAGCAAATACATTAACACAACTGTTTTAAAAACAGCTAATATCCAAATATTGAGTTTAAATAGTATTGGTTGTGGTTTCTTTATATTGTTTAAATCACTGCCCAGTGCAAAAACATTTAAAGAGATGATATCTTGTGAACAACAGTAACATACTATGTGCTGACTGCATATGTTGGTTGGAAGATGTTGATATGAGCCTTCAGATTTTCCAGCCAGATACAGATATGTGCATCCACTGTGTGAGAACACTGATAATATCAAGTTAAACTATAAATTACAAATGATAAGGCCCCCAGCAGCTATAAGTGCTTCATATCTTTTCCATATGAATGCTATGTATGTACACATGTACGTATGAGCCCGTGAGTGTGTAGAAAGCTGCTGCCAATCCCCATATGACATCAGTGGCCGCAGTAGAGCTGCCCTTACAGTACACACGTCACTGCTGCAACACTGTAAAGCTTTGTGTTGCAGCTCTAGGCTGTGTGCGTGCGTATCCCCTGATGTGACAGTGGGCCCTGTGCAGTTTTGACATGTTTGTGTGTTTTGTGAACACGTGCAGACGGATAAATGAACAAGTGATAAAGGCAGTGTGAGGAAGTACTGAGACACACAGATTGCATGCATGTGTGTGTATGTGAGCATGTGCTGGCTTGCAAGACTTGTCTCCTTCCTCTTCTTCAGCCCCTTTTAGACCACAAAGAGGATCAGTGTGACAGTTGGTACAATAGGGGACCAGATACAGCCGAATCAGCTGAGCCTTTATACCAGCACTGAGGCAAAGTTGCTTGTCACAATATATCAATGAGCACGGCTGCTAATTTCCATAACACATTACTGCGTGTTTGAACACAGCAAGATCCTTCCAATGATTCTGCATTCATATATTCATCAAATGAATACAGTGCTCTGCAGATCTCTAAGGTCAGTTCTTTTCATGCACCTCATAATGAAGACATTATTTGGAGAGTGGGGCAGGAATATAGATGATGGTATAGGGTGACAATACAAACAAAGCCAAGCATAGTTCATCATGGGAATTATAGTTCCAAATACCTACTACGAATTCTAAAGTGTGTGTGTGTGCTGTTGCTCCTGCAGGTTTCGGATAGACGGGAAAGTCATGTGCCCTCCTGCATGATTTCCAATATCCAATTTCCATACAATTTACACACAGAAAAACTAATCAGTTCCCACTGTCGCTGAAAAAGTCTGTTGAATTTTGGGCAGAGTGAGTGGATAATTTACTATGTTCTGCATTCCAGGATATGATTGATGCTTATACATCCCCATCTGACTTTAATCCAGTGTGTAGGATTTAGGGGGATAAAAGGAATATAATACAATACCTAAGTTTTCTTTAGTGTATAATTATCTGAAAATAAGAACTGTTTTTTCGTTACCTTTGAATGAGCCATTTCTATCTCACCCATTCTTGAGAATTGGGACAAATTATGTCCTAACAATATTGGAATATGGAACAATATTTTTTGAAAGGATTTATAAGTAAGAAATAAATGTGATTCATAAAATATTTTGATCTGCTTTAATTTTTTTAAACTGATAACATTGGCGTAAAAATGTACAGCTATGATCATCTTTAATTTCTATGAAAATGTTGGCCCTTTGAATATGTGTCCCAGATTCTTGTCAACTCTGTCAGATTTCTACAAAATATTATTTAATCAGGCATAAAAATGGGTAGCTACATCATAGGGACTCCTGTCCTTTCCAAAAAGGTGGGAATGCTGCTCAAGTGCTGGTAAGCTTTTTTGGTTTTGATAAATTTATGAACTAATATTGCTATCGGGAGTATCTCAACTATAACAGGTCAACTCCATAGCACTCCTAAATCAAATATAAATAATACATTTTGGTTTTAAAATTAGTAAAAGTATTTTGATTATTTCTTTTTATTATTAACCCTTTGAACTCTGCAATAGAAATGGTCCACCAATGGCTACATTGGTATTTTTGCTTATTGTGATGTAATTTCTTGAAGTATCTTCAAATGCTTTATATCTCTAAAAATTAGGGCCGTAACGGTACATGTATTTGTGTCAAACCGTTCGGTACGCGACTTTCAGTTCGGCACGACCCTGTACCGAATTATTGGGCGCAGGATATTATTTTATTTTATTTTGTTTTATTTTTAATTCCGTTTTG
>NC_065508.1:36583958-36584156 GCF_006386435.1 Epinephelus moara | reverse complement strand
TTATTGGGCGCAGGATATTATTTTATTTTATTTTGTTTTATTTTAATTCCGTTTTTGCGAGCCGAACCATTTAAAATATCTAGATCCCCGACGGACATAATTGAGTGACGGACCGAGTCCGACCGTAAATCTCCGCTTTCACTTTGTGCAGCGCATTCTCGCATTTTGACAACATAGCAAGTGAGCCTGACGAACCTG
>NC_065508.1:36577648-36581281 GCF_006386435.1 Epinephelus moara | reverse complement strand
CATAATTATAAGGCTACGAAAACCAAACAAATTTTATTTTATAGCGATTATACACTTATATAAACATATTAATGGGTAGAATATTCAGATTCAGATTCAGATTTGACAATAAACCATGCCAAATATTACACACTGGCCCTTTAAAGAATGAATGCTCTATCTATTATGGTTCTTATTATAGATCCATTTAAACAGAATCATGCAAACAATGATCTCTTGCTGCTGCCAGTGGGAGATCCATTTTTAAAAGGTTAAGAGAACTCTAAGCACCTTTGAAAAATAAAATGGCTACTCACTACAACTGCTGTAAAACTATTGTCAACTCTGTCAGATCTTACCTCTGACATCCATTATGTATGCTATTCAAGACAAAATTGAATAACTAGGAGGTGGGTCTATAACAAGACTTATATTGGTATTTTTATTATTATTATTATTATTATTGTTATTAATGATAATAATATCAACAAAGTTATTCATATAGCCCCTTTTAAAGCACAGTTACGAGGTGCTTTACAAAAAACTAAACACATTTTCAACACAAGGAGAATGAAACAAAGTAAAATGTGACGAAAGTACAAACATAAAAGAAGGCCAAAACTAAAATCAAGACAATAAATGACAATAAGAAAGCAATAAAATAGACAGACAGTCCAGATAAAACAAAAGACTTTGAGCTTTTAAAATATATTTTCCAGCCTAATTGAAGAGTAAAAATCCAAACCCCCCAAAAATAAGGTTTAGTCCCAATTCTCAAAAAGGAGTGATCTACACAGGGAGCAGGTCCTTGTCTATGGAGATCACCATGTTGCACCACCATGTTTCTACAGTAGCCCAGAATGGGCAAACCAAACACTGGCTCTAGGTGGGGTCATTCATGTTTTCGCGTCCCTCTCTGTAATCAGCAGCCATTCTGCAGAAAGGGTATCAGAAAAACACACATTTGTAATGTGAAACTGCTTTACTCAGTGTTTTTACCGGTTCATCGTTGGGTCTGTTTGTTTTGGGGAGGAAGAGACCTCTGCTAATAATTTGGCTCCTGGTAAAAACCTCCTGACCAATCAGCACTTATGAATTATATCAGTTTGACATAACTTTTTTTTTTTTATTGTTTGTGCATTTAATTCTATATAATATGAATATAAAGACATTGAATACACACTTTATAACATCTTTGTTATTTTATTGAACTATAAAAATATGTTGTGGCAAGCCTAGGTTTCTTAATTGCTCCAATAAGGCAAAGACATGAATTCTGAATCAGGGAGTGCACTTTATTTCACCTCAGCGCAACTCTATGTTAGACACTCCAATATCCACACAGGCGGTTGGGTCACTAACTGTGTATATGACTTGAATCATGGTGCAAAATGTCTTTAACTACAACATTAAATGTAACCTATTAGAACCATTGTGAAATACATAAACATTAATCAGTTGCTATCTGCTATCCCCACCACTGAATCCCCCTAAATCTTACACACTGTTCCTTTAAATCTGTGAGGTAAATAATCAGTCATATCATCATATGATATGAAAATCTGTTTGGCTTGGCTTTAAACAAAGCCTGGTAACCTGTGGGTATGTGATTTCAAATATATATTCCCCATTTAGATACATTAAATGAAAAAAGTGTTGGTTTAACTGCAGCTTCTGAGAGGTGATGCCAAGTGAATTTAACATATGAGTCATCCATCACAGCAGTTTGGAAATGACTCACTAGAGCAAAAACATCCAAGATGTGAGATGGAGAGAGAGAAAAAATGGAGAATTCTGCTTCAGTCTACAATTAATACCACAAAGCTGTAGTCAAATACAAATGCAGGGCATGTATTTTTTTTTTAGCATGTCATAGAAATGCTTGTAGAAAATTAAACCCACATATTTTAAAAGTGCATATATGCAGCCTATCTATATCCCTGCTACTCTGAAGGAAAGTCAACAGCCTGAAGGTTATGATAATGAAATGCTCCTTGTCTGCACTGAGTCTGTGTGCCACTGGGGGGCAAAGTAGCACTATCAACATTTAGCAGCGATGACCTATTTTCCAAATGTTGTGCTCGTCTCGTGCATTTGTTGTTGCCCCTTTGAAATGAAAATATGTATGTGAGCATAAACATATAATGCATTACCATATCAATCGGCGGTGCTGAATGCTGTGTCACTGCAGCAAAGGCCAAGCATATCATTAACAAGTTGTGGACATCAAATAATGACACCTCATTTTTCCCTCTCTTGTCATTAGCAGAGACACAGAGAGGCAGAGAGAGGGAAAGGGATATGTGGGAGGCAATGTGATCTGAGCTTTCAGAAGTGCTCATACCTGATTATCATCCTCAGTAAACTGTCATGTGTTCACCAGGGTGACACACCGCTGCAACACACTCTTATTTATTTACCAGACCTCCAACATATCAGTCAGGGCTTCTTGGTAGACTTAACAGGATTTAAGACTACAGCTATGTGGCCATAAATAATCCACCTCAAGTATCCTCTTATACTTCAAAGAGATGCTGGCTGAAGATTAGCATTTTGCTTTCACTGTGGGGGGAAACGGCTAAAAATAGTTGTGTTCTAGGGGGAAAGCATTCTTGGGTTTGGGGGACTGGGTAGTTGTTCTTGTCTGGGTGTTGGTAAGTGCATCAGAGAGGGGATGGCTGAACATCTTCTCCCATTCTGCTGTCGATTTACTGTATGCCCAATAACTGCTGGTGTCTTCGGGTGCTGATGAACCCCCAACACCCCTGGGAGGTTTATTCTAATACGTTCAAGTGCTGCAATAGGGTGAAATCACAATGACAAACCAGTAGCAAAGCAGCAGCAATTAGGAAAAAAAAAAGTATTACTTTGTACAAGTGCAGCTCTGTGAGAGAAGCTGGAAATAAACTTTTTTTTTTCCTTGACAGATACAAACAAATCTTCCTCCTCAAATTGAACCCACGTAAAGCATTCATAATTTTCAGAATCCTTTTTCTATTATCCACAATAGCTGCAAGTTGTCATGGTATACACACAGTGTTAGTGCACCCAGCCCGTCCTGTTTCACGGAAAGATTGCTCTGCTTATCACCGTTTTCTTAGCACTCAAGGCTGCAGCATCTTTTGTTTGTATTGAGAGGCAGCATTGGAAAAGGATACAAATCTCACTGAAAATACATCTGAAAAAAACATTTCCAGGACCATAAAGGCACAAAACCAGACAGCCACACAATAGAAAACAAAACAAGAATAAATAAATAATAAACATATATATTGTGCTGAGAAAAATGACTCTGTTTGTAGCCCATCAGGCAGGCTGTTTCACATTGTAGAGACTCTGGTTGCAACACTTGTAAATGACTTTGATTATTTATATAGACTTTCAAGTTGGATTGGACATTAAATATTCTTCATATATCTTATCTTCATTCTCAAGACTGGATTGTATTAGGATTTGAGGAATATTACCTTCCATTTCTTCTTCTTCTTCATCTTCATCTTCTAACCGCTTCATCCTCTTGAGGGTCGCGGGGGGGCTGGAGCCTATCCCAGCTGACATCGGGCGAGAGGCAGGGTACACCCTGGACAGGTCGCCAGACTATCGCAGGGCTGACACATAGAGACAAACAACCATTCACGCTCACATTCACACCTA